>NC_063435.1:13595473-13832972 GCF_020379485.1 Brassica napus | reverse complement strand
ATTCAATTTCAAATGAACTAAATTTACACACCATTGAAAATGTTTATTATTACATGAATTTCAATTTTGCTGACAAAAAAACAAATACATGATTTCAATTTTTTTACCTATCAAAATATTTTTTATTAAAATTATTTTTAAGATCTACTGAACGAGAAAACTTATAAAGAAGTCATCGTAGAGAAGACTTACAAAGAAGTCTCTCTAAACGGAGGGTTATAATGGTAAATTGAATACATGTTTATTGTTTGTTCATAAGGGGGCTGTTGAATTTCACTAGGCTTTTGAGTTATTTTTTTGCATTTGATTGAATTATATGTACACTTTTGTATTCAAAATCAAGTTTTGAGTCATTTTTGGCAAACCCCCCCAATATTTCTTTTGTATCAACAGCATGTGTTTAGACCAGAATGGCTTACAAGGATTTGAATTTTGAACTACAATGATTAGGGGTGGACATTTTTTATCCTTAAAATGATTTGATGATTGATTCGTGATCTGATTTGATTTCGATCTAAAAATCTGGATATCCGTAATATAGGAGCTAAACAAATATTAAAAATCAATATCAATTAAAAACGAACAACTCAACAAAAATACTAACATTTATAATCTGATATCTGCTCCTCTCCGTTATTTTTTTAAATAGAAATAGAAGTATATCTACAAAATAAAATAGAGAGTTGTAAATATATAAATTATATAGTTATTATGTTAATATTATAATTTTAATAATGTCATATATAAAATTACTTATAAGAGTATTACATTAAGAAAGAAAGATAAAATATTTATAAAAACTACAATTTTCTAAAATTTTATGTTGTACGAAATTTAACGACTATTTAGTTTCACTATTTTTACTTTTTTTCTTATATGATGTAGAAATATGTTTTTTAAAACAACAAACTTGTGAAAATTAAAATAGTGAAAATACTAAACACAATCAAAATAGGTGAAAATTAATGATGATCCTCGACCACATTATCACACCCCATATATTATATATTTTAAAATATCTAATATTAATTTTATTTCCAATATAAAATTTTTAATTTATTTTACCATTACTTAAATATGTAAAAGCAGAGTGGGGGATATTAAGCCAGGACAGGTGGTATCAGTATACCTTTTTGTCTTGATTTTTCTTAGATTCACCTCTTAGAGGTCACTCCAAACATAATAGCCTACAAAAAATTGGCACTCGGTATTATATTTTTGAAATTAAAAAAGTAAAAAAATAAAAAAAGAAATAGTAACTGGTAAAAAAGTAAAAAAATAACGTTGCTAACGTCGCCCAGAACAATCATAAACTCTAAATTTTAAATACTAAACTTTTAGGTAAATCCTAAACTCTTGGGTAAACCCTAAACCCTTAGGGTAAACTCTTAATCCTAGGGTTTAGGTTTACCCAAGGGTTTAGGATTTACCCAAGGGTTGAGGATTTACCTAAGGATTTTGAATTTAGGTTTTATTCAAAAGTTTATGGTTTATCCAAAGATTTATGATTTACCTAAGATTTTGGGTTTAATATTTAGGATTTAGGATTTTCTGACGGCGTTAACGACATTAAATTTTTTTGGTATTTTTTGTTACAAAGCATAATATAACTTGGCAAAATTTTATTGACTATTATGTTATGGGTGAACCTAAGAAAAACTCTTTAGGCTTCTAAATTAAAGCATGAATATTGACAGTTGTTGTGATCGAAATGTCTTACTCATGAGTTATCACAATGGGTTAGAAATAGTAATCAACTAGGATAAGACATGCGTCTTGCGCATGGTGAGTTTATGTGTAAATATTGTCGACAATTGTTTTTGTATATTTGATCATTTAGTTATACATATAAAATACTTTTTATTGTTATTATATAATTTCTTTCTGATGGACCGGATCAAGTTTTATTAAAATTTGTGGAACTAAACTATAATTAATATATCATGGGTTGATCGGATAGGACACTAAACAAATTATGGCACAAAAACTTTTTTTTTCACCGAACACGTTCTTGAAAAACGTGAACAGTATTGTTTCCACAGTTGAATTTATTTTGATATTATCTTCCATATGGTTTTGAAAGGTTTCAGATCAACCATCGAATTGATACTTGTCATTTTATTGCTAATTATATTCAAAATGGCAATAATGTCCTCAAATTCAATTATAAATTCGAAATTACAATTAACAAAACAATTGTAAATATTAAAATATAATAAATAATTAAAGTAATTAAAATAAAAGAGAACATTAAAAATCCTCAAATAAAAAATCCTAAACCTACAATTTATTTCCCATGATTTTTTTATATTTTTTCTGAAAAATCAATTTCTCATATATGGAAACTGAATATTTCCAAATATTTTCTTTCCATATTTTTTGGAATGAATATTCTTATCCGTAGAATAAAGTAAATTTGTAGAACTTGGTTTCTATAGGTTTTTAGAGTTATAGTAATGTGTAGATTTTGATTTTTACAGTAAATCAGTAGAATTCGTTTTCTACAAGTTTTTAGAATTATAGTAATATGTAGATTTCGATTTCTACAAGTTTTAGATTTATAGTAATCTGTAGATTCTGATTTCTAGAAATTTTAGAGCGATAGGTTAACCGCAAAATGAGTATTCTAAATATTTTTAGAGTACTATTATTTACGTAGATCACATATTCTAAACGTAGTAGATTCAATGCAAAAAATGGTTTCATCTACTTCGTAGAATGTCAATTCTACTTTATGTAGAACATAATTTAAATTATGATTTAAACATTTCTAGAACTAGAAAAAAATACCACTAAATTCATATGGATTTTTCATCGGAAGTTACTATTTTTCCAATTTTTTTTAGTTTGTAAAATTATTTATTTTCGAAAATACTAAGAGCATTAGAGGTAAAAGTGGTATAAAATAGAAATTATTCTAATGGAACATAGTTATCATCTTTTTGGCATAAAAAAAAACAATTTTCCCAAAATCTTAATCATTGGTTTAATGTGTATCCTTATTGGCTTATCTTATTAACTGTAGTTTTTTAGAAACGCATAGCTAAGCTAATAGTACTAACTTAAAATAAATGCAATTTTGTTTATCAACGCAGTCGCTGGTTGGAATAGTTATTTCTGATTGAATAAATGGATTTGTTTTAAGTTTCAATTCCCGGAAAACACAGAATTATGCGAATTAATGGAGAAAGAACTTACAAGAGATTTGCAGCATGGCGCAAGGAGTACTGTCAAAAGTGGATCCGATAAGGCGGTTTAGGTGATGCAGTCAAACGTGAATTTTTATAAGGCAGGTAGAATTGTCGGCGGTAAAATCGTCTGTAATATTTCACTAAGTTTGTAATATCATAATATATCCAGTGTTAGAAAAAAATTATAGTTACAAGAGAAATGCGAAAATGAAAAAAAATTAGTCAGTTAGGCATGTGTGTAGAATAAATAGAGTTTGAAATCTTATTATAACGTGGAAGCATTGTTATACACATACGTATGCGGGGAGCTAAAACCTACAACTACTAGCTTGAGTTAGTTAGTGGCACCACACCAGATCCACCATCTGGGCCTTGTGTTGATTACAGATCATTCATCGCTTATGTGCTTTGTTTAAGAGGTAAGTACCATATTTTGGCATTATACTTTTTGTTTTTTTTTTTAATTAGGTATATATTAGAACCTTGTCAATCTTATTCCATTTCTACTGTAAAATATATTTGGAATAAAAATTATTATATCTTACTACATTTTAAACTGCAAAACAAAATAAAATTTAAAAATATTAGAAGAATAAACAATTATATTTCTAGAATTCAAAGACCAGAATAAGAATGTCTCTCTTATTATTAGCTTAAAAAATATGCTCAAAACTCAAGTTCTCAAATCTCTAAACTCTTGTAAGTTATGTCACACCTTGACATCTCCTTATATAGAGTTTATTATGTCCTAATCCTATTACACAATATATTTAGATAACTCCTAAACATACTTATCCATATCTCGGTAGGATTAGGTCTCATGTTTATCTCTAAGCTTCCTTGTTCTTCAAGCTTACTCCAACAATCTCCCCCTTAAGCTTGAACTCTATCTTTGAAAGATCTTGAACTCCAATAAGATCCCTCATTTCCTTGAACTTAATCCTACCAAGTGCTTTGGTTAGAATGTCAGCCTTCTGCTCTGTTCCGGGAACGTGCTCGACTTCTATCAATCCTTTCTCCACGCATTCCCTGATAAAATGGTAGCGAGTGTGAATGTGCTTTGAACGGCCATGGAACACTGGGTTTCTCGTGAGTGCGATGGCCGACTGATTGTCTATGCGTATGACTGTCTTCTTGCACAATGACTCACTGATTTCACCAAGTAAATCCTGTAACCAGATTGCCTGACGAGCTGCTTCCGTTCCGGCCATGAATTCAGCTTCGCAGGAGCTGAGCGCCACTGTATCTTGCTTCGACAAACACCATGTTATGGGACTATCACCTAAGTAGAACACGTGACCTGTTGTGCTCTTACCATCATCCTGATCCACATTGTGACTCGAGTCACTATATCCAATAAGGCGTGTTGCTGCAGTTGTGTTCTTGAACGTGAGACCGTAGCTTGTAGTTCCTTTCAAGTATCGAAGACATTGCTTCATCGCTGCTCCATGAGACTCTTTGGGGTCTTGCATATACCGACTGAGTACTCCCCACACAATAGGAGAGATCTGGTCGTGTGTGTAGCAGGTAACGCAAGCAACCGATGTTTCGACGGTAGCTTGTTGCATCGATAGACCTTTCACTCTCCGACTTTGACAATTTCACACGCTGAATCCATAGGCGTGTGCGTCAAGTTACAGTTCGGCATCCCAACTTCCTCCAAAATCTTCAACGCATAGTTCCTTTGGCTCAACGTGATTCCTCCCTGATGCTGAATAACTTCAATTCCAAGGTAGTATGTCAACCTCCCGAGATCACTCATCTCAAACTCAGCCGACATCTCTTTCTTGAAATCTTTTATGTGTTGCACATTTGTTCCGGTAATGAACAAATCTTCAACATAAACTGCCACGATAAGAAGATCTCCTTTCTCATGTCTTCGATACACCGAGGGTTCTTTCGCGCACTTCACAAATTGTAATTCCTTAAGGATCGTGTTGAGCTTATGGTTCCATGCTCTAGGAGCTTGCCGCAAGCCGTACAGCGCTTGTTTAGTTTATATACTTTACTCTCAGACCCAAAGACTTTGAACCCCTCTGGCTGTGTAAAGTAAAAAATCTCCTTTAGCTCCCCATGCAAGAACGCCGTCTTGACATCTAGATGATGTATCTCCCAATTGTGTGCAGCCGCGAGATTGATTAGTAGTCGGATCTTTTCTATCCTCGCCACAGGCGCAAAGACTTCATCAAAGTCTATGCCATGTATTTGCACATAAACTTTAGCGACGAGCCTTGCTTTGTGTTTATTGATGCTGCCGTCTGAGTTTCTTTTAAGCTTGAATATCCACTTTAACCCAATTGCCTTAGCCCCAGCAGGAAGGTCCTCAAGCGTCCAAGTTCCATTCTTTTCTATTGATCTCAATTCATCCTCACTCGCAGCTATCCACTCCTTTGATTTACTCAAATCACTGAAATCCCTTGGTTCATTATCTAAACTCATAAGAAGATACTCTCCTTCTTCTTCTGCTTCAGCCATGAAGACATAATCCTCCAAATACTTCGGTGGATTTACTTGCCTTTGTGATCGCCTTAGAGTAGGCTCAGCTTCTTCTTCCTCCTCTCCTTCACTTTCTTCTTCATTCTCAGAAGCTACAACTTCACTTTCAATCTTAACTTCTTCATTCTTCTGTGTTGGAGACTCATTACTCGAGTTTCCTTCTTCCATTAGCCCATGATTCCCGAAAGTTCCCATTGCAAACCTTAAACTCACAGGTGGTACTCTGTTCTGTCTCCTCCCAGTTCCACCCTTTGCTTTCATCAAAATAACATCACGACTCACACTGATCTTACGTGTTTGTGGATCATACATTCTGTATGCCTTTGATCCAGGCTCGGTGCCTAAGTGTATAAGAGCTCTTGATCTATCCTCCAGCTTCTTAAGATGCGGCTTTACCACTTTTGCATAACCAATGCAGCCAAAGTGCGCAAATGGCTTAGATTAGGTTTGCTTCCTCGATACGCTTCATAAGGAGTCACATCTTTAAGTACTCTAGTAGCCACACGGTTCAGAACATAGGTCGAGTGCCTCACTGCCTCACCCCACAGATAGTTAGGAAGCTTGAAATGTTTCAGAATGCTGCGAGTCATCTCCATCAGGGTCCTGTTACGCCTCTCAACAACTCCGTTCTGTTGAGGTGTGTACGGAGCTGTTAGGTGGCGCTTGATCCCTGCTCGTTCGCAGAACTCATTGAACTCTTGAGACGTAAACTCTCCTCCTCTATCGGTTCGAAACGTTTGTACTCTCTGATTTGTGTCCTGTTCCACCATTACTTTGAACCTTTTGAATTTTTCAAAGACATCACTCTTCTCCTTCAGCAGTATGGTCCACATGTATCGAGTGTGATCATCAATGAGTACAAATATGTACTTGTTTCCAGGATGTGTGCTTGGTGTTATTGGTCCGCACAAATCACCATGTATCAGTTCAAGTGCTTTGCTAGCTCGATATGCGGTTGCTTGTGGGAACATCTTCCTTGTCTGCTTTCCGAGAAGACATGTGCTGCAAATTCTCTTACATCAACGACTTGTGGTATACCTACTACGAGCTCTCTCTGAACCATGGATTTTATAGTCTCAAGGTTGATGTGACCTAATCTCGAGTGCCAGCGTAGTGATTCACTAGAAACCGTAGACAGCAAACATGCATTACCTTTTACTCCCATGCGAACCTTGTATAGGCGATTTGTGATCTTGTGGCGTTACACAACAGCTTTCCATCTTTATCATGCATAATCAAACAATCTCCTCTTAATCTGATGTCACAACCTGCTTCTGTGGCCTGACCAAGGCTTATGATGTTACTCTTCAAGTCAGGAATGTAGTAGACGTCGTACATGACTCTGTGCTCTCCATTCATGTCAACGAACTCGATGCTTCCTTTCCCTTTAATATCTATCCTGGAGTCATCCCCAAATTTAACTTTTCCAGTAATAGACTCGTTTATTCTATTGAAGTAACGTCGAACTCCGGTCATGTGGTTAGACGCTCCGTTGTCTAGATACCACATGTTCTCTTGATCATCGTGTGTCTCAAACTTGCTTGGCACAACTTTATCTTCGTTTAAATACACCACTTCATGCATCATGAGCTCGTCTGCATGTTGTGTGTCATCTTTGTCCTGCTCTTGTGCCTCTTGCAGCTTCAGCAACCGGTCGGGACATGTGGACGCATAGTGACCCAACTTGTCACACCTGAAACATGTTATCCTCGACGTGTCTCTACCTCCATTCCTTCCACGACCCCGTCCTCTGTAAGCTCTTCCTCCTCGTCCTCTGTTTCCTCTGTAATCATCATAGTTCTCTCGAGAAGTCTGAGAATCAGTGTTGGTGTACATGAGTTTTCCTTGATCCTCTTGAGTTTCTTCCTCTTCGGTTACTCTTTCTTCGTAGGCTTTCAATCGACCAACAATGTCCTCAAAACTGGTGTCTTTAAGGTCAAGTACTTGTTCAAGTGATGCTACGATGTGTATGTATTTCTTTCGAGGGAGACTCTTAAGAAATTTCTTAACCAACTTTGATTCTTCAATCTCTTCACCTAGGGCAGAAGACTTAGAAGAAAGCTCTGACAATTTTTCTGCGAGGTCATCTATCTTCTCTCCTTCTTTCATGGAGAGTCTGTCAAACTCCGACATCAAGGTTTGGAGCCTTGCTTCTTTGACTCGCTCTGCGCCAACATGACGAGCCCTAATAGCATCCCACACCTTCTTTGCCGTATCCAACTCTCCAACTTGTAACACTAATGTTTCTGGTATCGCTTGAAACAAAAACCAATAGCTAGATCATTCTTATCTTCCTCTCCTGATGCTGTTTCAACGATGTTCCAGACTTTATGCACCTTGAGTACGTTCTTCATCCTAATGGCCCATACCGTATAATTTGTAGAAGTCAACATAGGGCACTTGATCGCAGGATCTCCTTCCCTTGTTTTCGTTGTAGTCATTATCGATAGATCCCCCATAGAAAATGAACTCTTGCTCTGATACCAAATCTTGAATTCAAAGACCAGAATAAGAATGTCTCTCTTATTATTAGCTTAAGAAAATATGCTCAAAACTCAAGCTCTCAAATCTCTAAACTCTTGTAAGTTATGTCACACCTTGACATCTCCTTATATAGAGTTTATTATGTCCTAATCCTATTACACAATATATTTAGATAACTCCTAAACATACTTATCCATATCTCGGTAGGATTAGGTCTCATGTTTATCTCTAAGCTTCCTTGTTCTTCAAGCTTACTCCAACAATATTAATTACTCTATTTTATACTCACTGTCTATTCAGAATAAGAAGGGTTTAGAATAAAATTCAAATCTAATTTGAAATGAAAAAATAGAGCTATATGGTATAGCATGTTTACGGAGAATTAATGAACCCATCGAAGAAAACATATTGAACATCATCGATATTGAGGACTTTCATCAAAAAGATAATGACCAAGAAAAATGATCTCAATGTTTTGAGATTGTTTCTAAATCATGGTACAAAAAATCGTATTATCATATTATCATTGTTTGGTTTAATAATTAAGGATCTGTATTTAGATTTGTCTATTACTGATATATTTTGGATGTATCAGCTCTTGTATTCGATTTAAATCGATGAATAAATCAGCTGATAAAATAGCAAAATGAAATAATATATCGAAAGTATTTTTATATTTAACCAAAAGAGAAATTTCCTTCAGATTTGTAAATGAAAACCACTAAAGGTCGTGAAAATATACACTATTTTTCTTTAATCAGCTGATAAAATAATAAAATGAAATAATACATCGAAGGTATTTTTATATTTAACCAAAAGAGAAAATTCCTTCAGGTTTGTAAATGAAAACTACTAAAGGTCATGAAAATATACATTATTTTTCTTTAAATGTGTTTCGACATGAAAGGTTAAAAAAAACAAATAATTTTTATACCTACACAATTCTTTCTCACCAGAAATAAAACCGTTTTCTAGTTATAGTTTGTTTCAAAGTTTAACCACGCCAGAAAAAAACAGATCCAGTCATGTGTTTAGATTCGGAATTGGCATAATATCGGGAATCCGAAATCTGAACATAATTCAAACTGAAAAATTTGATCTATTACCAATCTGAAATAAAAAAATACACGAATAGATTTTGTCAATACTTATCGGAATTCGAAGTGTTATTAACCCAATCCAACCGGATAACCCAAAAAAATAAAATTAATAGTAAATATAAATATTTGGAACATACATAAGTTTAAAATACTTAATTCAATGTTTATTTTGATATGATATATAAAATAAATACTAAAACTTTAATTACCCAGTTACCTAAAAATAAATACTTCATAATTTGTTTCCAAACAAATGTTTTTATACTTGATTTAACACTATGTTGTTATTTTATCAACTTGATGTGTGTTAGATTAGTTTTTATTCAATTTAAATATTTTTATTTTATGCTTTGCTTTTAAATTTTATCTTTTACTTTGGATAAAAAAACTGATATAATCCAAATTCAAAATATATATAATTATTTTATAGATTTTAGGATGTGATACAAATGCAAAAAAAAAAGATGTGATACAAAGTAAAATGAATTCGATGTGTTGTATCCGATTCCGATCCATACTTTACAAATTAGGATTGAAACTCGAGTACCCGATTGCTCATGGCTAGTTTAGACGGTGATAATATGCTGCTTGCAATGCCATTGGTCAATTGCTCTTCGTCTTAGGGCTTTTTCTCACGCCGTCCGTTTCTTCAATTTCTCTTTTGGGCACGGAACATTTTGGACTATATGGCCCAGGAGCGAATCGAACAACCTTGTCGCATTAGGTTATATTATTCCAATGTGATCAAATCATTTGATAGCCCGATATGTATACAAATATGTATTATTCTTTTTGGCCCACTGTTTTTTTTAACAAGGCCTGTTAATTAGTTTCTTTATGGAAAATGTGTCTTTTTATCTTATTAGACGCAATTTTCGCTTATAAAAAAAACAAAAGGTATATAAAATAAAATTTATATAAAATAAAACGTCTTGTTCCTTGGTGATTTTTAGTATTTTTATTTTATATCGTTTTTCCTTGGTTATTAGGTTATACACTCAACTTTCAGTAATATTTACATGAAACATTAATTTTATATATTCGTTACCCATTATCCAATATTTATATATAATTGCAAGGTCCTTAATTTAAGTTGTTAGTTGGAATCTTAGAATATATCTACAGAACTAGCTAGTATAAAATTGCCGATAGAGCAATTTATAAGATCTAAGCAACTAAACCCTAGCTTTAGCTTCTAAATTGCATTCTTTCTCCAGTATCTTATAGTGCAAAGCTTCAAAAGAAAAAATTCTTATAAGATTATAAAAATAGTGCAGAAGTACATCTACCCAAAGTTTAGTTTATTCCCAACGTTTTAAAACCTGAAATCGGATAATAATTGGGAGGAAACTAAATCTGCTCCCCAATCGAAGATCACTAATCACATGGTCTTAAATATTAATCACCCAATTAAAATTAAACCTATATTTTTAGTGACTTAAATAATGTATAGTACACAAATTTCTCGAAGCTAAAAGCCTATAACATGGGAGAAGCAAATTAAGAAGAGAGAGGAGGGGACCATTAGGTTGACAAGTGTATGCTTAGAAACCTGAATTATTGCCTAACTATACGTAATTAACTAATAATGAGAATCTGATTAATGGTCCCCGTTACCTTTTTAAGATGCGTGTTAGCTTTAATTGGTCCCTCATAGCTTTCACATGATGGGGTTTAAGCTATAACTAGATTTTGACCCGTCCTTAAAGGACGGGTATATTTTTTTTTTTAAATTTTTTAACAAATTTAGTTTTTATATTTATGTTTTTTAATCATATGTAATTAATATAACTGTATAAATTAATTACATGTAAATTAATTACATGAAGTAACGTGTTATATTCATCAATTAAAAAGTTGAAATTATTAAATAGCATAAAAAATAGTTTGGGCTGAATTCAGTTCAAAACAAAAAAAAATTGGACTCAATACTGACAAAAGAAGAAAACGTAACCAATTGTAAATGGTTCGAGAATTTTGGATAGGAAGTTATATATTGATTAATAAAGGTAGTTACAATTATAAAATATTTAATTTATTTTTTTTAAGTTAGACACAACATTAATCAATTGGTCATGATGCTGTTTTAATAGTATTGATTAGGGAATATATATGTACATAGATTATGAATTTAATTTAAGCATTAAGCATACACATACATTTTTTTTTTTACTGAAGGCTTCATGACATACATAGTTTTGAATTAATAATTATTAAATGGTTGGTATCGGTTAAGGGCACAACAAAACTGCTTGCTAGTTGTCACTGCTCGGAGGATTTAGGAATCATTCAGAATCACTATAAACAACAAGAAAGACTAATAACATCGACTGTTTCCTTTTTCAAGCACCCAAAAAGGTAACAAAACAAAGCAAAAAAATGTTCTATATTTAATATTTTCTAAATTATATTATAAAATGTTGAGATTTAGATCGAGGCCTCTAACTATTGCTGAGGATATATTTAGGATTTGGGGATTTTAATTGACAACAAATATCATATTAACTAATAATGAGATTTTAATCTGGGACAGATCCAAAGAATAACACATGAACCCCATTGTTCATGTGCATAGTTTAGTGACTCACTGATAGCTGTCACATAGAAAACAAACTGTTTGCTCTCTTTTTCTTTTCTTATGTATTTCCTAAATGATACAATTCCCTTTTTTTTTTCTTGTTGTCACCATCCAAAGCATCTATTTATGAATATTGAGTTTTTCACATTTTTGTTCATTTCTCATTCTTTTTGCTAATACAATGTATCTTATATGCTATATATAGCTTCCCATCAGTATCTGAATGAATAGATCTTTCACAAAAAGTTTGTAAAACACGTCATCGAGTGATTATTGAGCTAAAATCAAGAAGTTATTAGTACAAAATACAAAGTGAAGTGTATATATTGATACAAATGAACTATTTGAGCGTGATTCATACAAAATGTAATATATTTTTTTGTCAACACAAAATGCAATATTTATTAGTTAGAGTTGGGTGAAACAACATTTTGGAAGATTTGATATCTCTGGGTCTGGTTTTTTATTCGGTCATTTATAAAAACATAAAATTGACAGTCATATAAAAAAAGAAAAGAATAGGCAGAAGCTACCATAAAATCAAACTGGGAAATAGAGTTGATCCCAATAATTGAAGGAAATCGTACTTAGTTTTACCTCTTTATTTTCAAGTCGGATCACCAATGATGGTGTTTCTTCTTTAAATAATATCTCAAATAATTAAATATTAAGATGGTAAATAAAAGTGAAGATACACACACACACTTAATGGCTTTAGTTTCTTTACACGTATCGAGTTATGTCTTCTCCTAGAATGTAAGCATGTTGGTTGTCCCACTTGAACTCCAAATATATCTAACATATTAGAAAAGAAAGGATTAGTGTAAAATAACAATAGTATATATGAGCCTTTTTATATGTTTATTTAACATAAATTCAACCACTTTTAGTGGATTCCAACTCCTCATTCAACCTAAGTAGTGTTACTTTATAGCGGCTTTCCTTTTCACCACCAACCATTTGAAAATAACTCGATATTCCATATATACACAACAATACATTATAATATGACGAATATCTTTTTTTGTTTGAATAATGAAAATTTCCTTCAAAGGAGAAAATAAAAGAGACCTCACTTTTAGTAGATTCCTCCTTCTGCCTTAATTTCTTCTTAACGTATGTATACAAATTGTTAAAATTTCTTACGACGTACTTGTAAATTAAACCAAACATTATGCATGTAAATTCATAGTTTCATAACACCAAATTATCTAGAGAAAATTGAAAAAATGAAACACTTTGAATTTGAATTTATCCCATTAGGATTTTTAATCATTTTGGCCATTTTAGACATGTTTTAACATCTTATAATGAAAAAATAATAAACTAAAATTTTAAATATCAAAAATTTGGAAATTATTTAAAACATGACTATTTATATGTTTAATTTTTTTAAATAGTAAAATCATATCTTATTTTATGTCATAGCTGAGCATATATATAATACTCATTTTGATTAGTCATTTAGTTTAAAAATCATATATTAAGTATTATACATTAATTTATTTTTAGTATATAGTGCAAAATTTCTTATATATTCTACCTTTGCTATAATATGTTTAGTTGTATTCTGACAAGATATCGCTAGTCTACCTAAAGCTTGATCATCACTTCTATAATTAACTTTCATTTTACCTTTTCATGTTTATGCGTCATAACATGTTGTAACTATTATCTAATACTACGCGTGGAGAAGAATATATTTCCCATCCACTATGCAGTGCTCTACTCTACACATAATACATATTCTAACCAAATCACGAAAATATGAAAACTTCTATTTCGGTTAATATCTTTTCTAAATCTACAGTAAATCTAGTTTAAATCTCATACAATATCTTTTCTCCCATATTTTTCTCTCCTGCAATCCTTAATTCAAGCAAATGTAAAAATATAAAGATCGGTCGTTAGAATCCACCACCCATGGCAACTTCCCAAAGCATTTAATCCTACAAAAACTTTTGGTATCTTTGACCCATATTTTAAATATAACTATTGACTAAAATATGATTGTGTTTCTTGTTAAGATTGATGATTTGCGTAATATCAACATTATTAAGAAGCTCGGTGGGACTGTTGATTATACACACACGGTGGAAAGTTTGGTCTTTGATAAGAAGGTAAACCATGCTGCTGGAAAAGTTTGGTCTTTGATAAGAAGGTGAACCATGCTGCTGGTGGACCTACTCAGATGAAGAATGCTAAGATTATTGTGATTCAGTTTCAGATATCACCTCCAAAGACTGACATTAAGCAGGGTAGTGAGTTGTTTGTAATCTATTATCATTTTGAGAGTGTAATCTATTAATCCACGTCGTTTCATTGCAATATTTAACTTATCATTCCAAGTTACATATATGCAATGTGTAACTCTGAACAAATATTTTCGTTCATCAATCAAAAGGTTATCAAAATACAAAGACATACAAAAATCAGAAGTGTACTGGTAGCCTATTAGGCCAAGACTCTATCTTTTGGAAGTAATCAACAGACACTATACTATCAATGCTTTCGGTCAGAATCACCTTATTGTCTGAAATGTAAAAAGAAATTTTATCTAAACAGAAAGATCAACAGTTAAATGTTTAAGCCAACATAGCAATATTGAATTTGAGTTCTCGTACTATAAGTTATGCCTTCAAGAGGTTTCTTGATATTTAGGAAGATCAAGACATTAATATCTCTTCTCATGCTTTATAGCCAAAATCATGTCAAATTAATGTGCATATGCAATTATGCAAGACTGGAAATAAGATCAATCTTACTACTTATCACTTCACCATCTATTGAGAAGCCACAGGAAAAATGAACATGCAGTCTATTCATACGCTTTAAGCCAAATGCCAAGATCGATTCCAAATTCTTCTTGTAAGTTCCATGTACACAAACTGCCATTACAACAAATCAAATGAACATGAAAAATAATGAAGATCAATGAAACTGACATCTCTGATTTCTCAACAGTGTGTGACTTCAATTGAAATTTTGCAGCGTTTCCAAGTCTAGTTTAAGCAAGTCTTCAACTTTAAGAAACCCATCACCTCGCATGTTCAACCTCAGCTCAGTAGCATTGTGTCGCAAGATACACTTCCTGATTCATCCATCCAAAAAAGAGATTCATTTTAACCTTAAGAAAACAATCTTTACAGTATCTCTAAACTGCCACTTACAAAAGTCTTCTAAGCACGTCTTTTATCTTTGCCTCCTCCTGCCACCACGGCCTTGAGGTCCCCGCCGATCATTTTCTTTGTCATTCACTCTTCCTCTACCACCACTACATCCATCAAAAAATCATAAGACCAAACTTTGAGAGGCCTTTAATGAGAAAAAAACTGACTCAATACTTTTTGGTGGACTGAGCTAAGGAAAAATCGAGTTTTGAAGCATCTATTAAATTAATTTTCAAAAATCTATCAGTATAATCGTATTAACATGAATTAAAATCCTAATGAGAAAAAAAATCTTTGATAAAGTCCTAAGGGAACAAATCCAAATTTTAAGTGTCCTATTTTTCCATTTTCTCATTTATCTAACCATTCCAATTTGTCTTAAATATAAAATGCAATTTGCATGCTATCTTAAAACAGTTTTGATCTTTGTTTGATAGTATAATAGCATATGGCCACATGAAAAAGCTGTCTGTTTAAGAGAAATAAATCGAATGCCTATTAACAAAAAAAATCATAATTAAACCAACTCGGAAGTATTTTTCAATATGCGCATGCAATTCAATCTTATTATTTATTTCCCACTTGTTGAGCTTCCTTCCGTGGCTCAACATATAATGTCAGACAATATAATGTTAGATCTATCATCTATATAAGTCCATTATTTGATTATATTATTTATACGCAGACAAAAAAAAAGACTATATTTGTATAACTGATTTTTAGTTATGATGGTTATTACATGCACAACATTAAAAAAAAAACAAATTGTGTCGTTTAGAATTAAACAGGTTTTAAGCATCTCCCTTTAGTTTTCTCAGATATTTGAGATGATTAATTTATTACAAAAGTTACAATTAAACAATATTTGTCTGAGTAAATTGCATGTTCTTGATCTGCATGCAACTTGTAGTTTATGTTTTCATCTCCCTGCAGGTTGCCACAATAGTTATTTGTTAAGTGTAAAAAGAAATATTTATTTATTACTCCTTATCGCATTGTCAAGATCGCGGAACATGTAATTGTTAAGAATTTTACATCTAAAATGTATGGATAAAGCCTAATGACATCCTAGCTATTATAGTCTATCATGAAAATCTATATTTAGATATATATATTATGATAATATATACTAGATTTTGACACGTGCAACCGCATGGGTGTTTGTTTTCACTTTTCTATACATAAATTATTGTTTTAGAACATAAGTGGTATATATTTTTAATGTTAATCATATACTTAAATATTTATATAACTATTTCAAATACAATAATTTTATAATTTACATTTTATACTTAATTAATTGTTTAAATCTTATGTATTTGTCATTTCTTATTATATATTTATCTTATTGTATTTGCATTTAGTTATTAAGCAAATTAATATATTCATGAAAAAATATATTTAAAAAATATTTTGTATTTAATTTATGTTAAATTTTGATCTGTATTTCAAAACTGGATTTCTTTTTACCAATATTTTTATGCTTATTCATTTTAGATAATTTGTTTTTGTCATAAGATAATTTATTATTGTATTTATAAAAGTCTAAGATATGTTAATTTTTAGTCTTGTATTATATAGTTTGTTAATTTTAAGCCGTTCTATCATCATATTATATTTTAAATAAATAGTTTATATTTATGAAAATAAAATTTATAAATTTATCAATTGAATATAATTTTATCATATTTATTTTAGTATAATAATTATATTTTAACATGATCATGACTATAAAAGTAGATAAAATAGGATATAATTTATTTATTTTCATTTCTAAATGATAACTTAAAATACATTAAGTTATTGTTTAAATATTTTTAGTCAGATTTATTAGAATTTTTAAAATATAATATATAAATATATATTATATTTAAAATGAAAATATATTATGATTAAAGTAGTTACAAAGATTTTATATTATTAACTTTAAAGAAATACATGTTAATTTTTATACATAAATATAGTTTGATAATGTTAACCCATATTACCAACATATTAGATTTTATTTTTGAACATAAATATTTTATAATTACAAAAATAAAATATATAAATATATAAATTTAATACAATTTTATTATATTTAGCTCAATATAATAATTTTATTTTAATATGACTGATTATGATTATATAATAAATAAAATATTATAGATTTTTTTTCATTTTATATAACTGAATATATTAATGTATAATAATATTTTAAACTAATTTCAAAATTAGTGAAAATATTTAAATATCATTTCAAAAATGAAGATCTTGTAAAAATCTTTTTAAACAAATTTGTTAGAATTTTAAAATAAATATATTTATATTTAAAATGAAAAGATATCAAAAGATATTATGATTAAAATATTTAAAAAATTTATTTATTATTAGTCTGAATTAAAATGTAGTATAAATTTCTATGAATAGGTCCATTAGGTCCATTTTTAAAAAAATCACACATAAATTAAGGTTGTGACTTCTATTTTAATATATAAGATATATACAGGACCGATTTGATATAATTTTCTGTTACTACTTTTTGAATACATTTAAAAATTCATTTTAGAAAATAACAGAAAATGCAAGTATAGACTGATATTATACTATGACTACTATCACCAACTTTTTGAATCTGATATCTTTATATTTATAATATAAATATTTAACGTTTAAAACACTAATATTAAAGGAGATTTGTACATCTATGTCTAATGTCCCTAAGTTATATTCAAAGTGTCTTTGTGGTTGGAAAATCATGTATAGACTGATAAACCTTTGTCTGGAAAACCAGATGGTTAGTAAAAGTTGTTTATGAGTAACAAAAAATAAGTCAGAACCAACTATGTTTATACATCAGATATATTGGATTCCAATTTAACTAGAGTTCCATTGCATTAACCTTTGAAATTATGTGTTTGTCTTAGTTGATAGATATTGTGTCAAAGTTCGAACTAGTGTATGAAATCTTCAGTCGCTAACACGCGACATAAATTTTACAATGGCTAACAATATATCATATATAGAATTTTTGGCTTCTGGTCTTTATCACGCGACCTGGATTTCTGGCCTTTATCACACGACCTGGGTTCAAAGTCCTATCTACCTATGCGCTTTTCTTTCTCATAAAAAAAAGTTTAGGCTTCTGATTTTTTTATAAGAGATCATAATTAACATACTATAAATTAGCCCAGTCTCTACGTTAATATTCTACAACATTATTTTATAATGTTTTATCAAAAAACATATTCAAATTGAAAGCCTAAGAGCATGATTAACGGTAAAACCGTTTATGCGGTTATTAAATATATTTTTTTGTCTAAAAAAAAATGAATTAATCGTGGATCGTCACGTGTCGGTAGAACCCGCAAACAGTGCAAAAACTCTTCCAAGATCGATCTTTATTTCGTGATTTTGGGATCCAGTTGTTAAAATTTAAATGGAGTTCACACATTAATTTTCCGAAGAAACCACCTTTAAGGATCCGCGATATTCATGGCCTAAGTTACAAAAACATATATTCAAATTGTTTATGTTAAATACTTTCTAGTGAAGACTGAATGTGTCCATTTATGTAATCCGGGCACGGATGAGTCTGACAACATCTTTATTCGTCTGTCAACATACATACCGGAAATGCTTTCAAAAAAAAAAGATACATACCAGAAATTATACATATATATATATATATATATATATATATATATATATATATTTTAAATGGCGACGGTAGTGGTAAATGTACTCAATTTATACATATGCACTAATATGCACAACAATGCAACATAAATGAATAATGGAAATGAGGGAAAGAGAAAAAGAAATTGAAACCCCACACAAATTTGGATACAACAAAAGTCGTCCAAAATAATATCTTCGTCAAGTTTTCCTTCTCATCACACCTCAACCCCAATAGTCCAAAATCACTAACCAATTAATGACCTTTTTTCAAAAAAAAAAGAATTAATGAGCTTTAAGTTTCTATATATGGATATATAAAGTTATGTATGGCCACCCTGAGGTTTCCTTTATTCTTCCAGTAATTAAAAAAAATAGGAACTTCAACCATATAAATTAATATATTGATAAGCATTTTCCTTTTAGGTTGAATTTCTTTTTTTTTTTGAATTTTTTTTAGGTTGAAGTTGGTAATCTAACAAAATATATACTGTAAAAAAAATTTGTTAAAAGAATAACACTTCAGCAAACTCTTTGTAAACTTGTTCTTGATATTGGATAAAAATCAAATTTTGTTTTATTTTTTTGAAATATTTTATATTTTATAAGCTAATTTTATAAATCACAAATTGGCTTTTTAAATTTTCAATTAATTATTAATCAATGATAATGCATTGAAAACTTAAGGAACTATCAATCAAAAATAATTAAAACCTATATAGTTGTGGAAAATTATTTAAAAAATAACTATTTGTTGTAAAACATTGCTATTATATAATATAAGTGGAAAATAGAAAATCAATCAGTTAACAACTGAAAGGATCTAAAAGTAACTAGTTAGATATAAACAAATGCTAGTTTTTTGTCCGATGAAATAATCACAAATAGTTTCAAGTTGCCATGTATATTGTCAAATTAATGAAATAGTCATGTTTTTTCTTGTAAAGTGAGTTTTTTTCTGAAATAATCTCATCACTTGGTATATTCTGTTTATATAAACTATATTTTTGGTCTAAATATAAATTATATATGATTTAAATTGTACATATACTAAATTTATTTTTAGTACATCTATATTCATCAGTATATTAATATCCAATAAGTTTAGCACTATACACTCTTTTGGGGAACTCAAAATATTGTAAGATAATATATGGGATTTGAACTTGTTGGGTTTGCGGTAGTGATTTCTGCTGACTACCCAAAATCATATTATACTTACATTCTACTTTCTAATATTTAAATTAACAGACAAGAAGAGCTTTTCTTTCACTGCAAAACAGTACTTTCAATCCTGTTTAATATTTACAGCTTTGTTATTTAAATAACATTATTTAATACTTTTCTATCGTACTTATAATACCTAGTTATATGCATCTGTATTCATGTGATTTCTAAATGATCCCTACTTTGTTTTATTACCCTCTTTTGTTTGTTAAGCACTTTGTTTTTTTACTTTTACAGGGAGTTTCTCGTATTCCTACAAAAAAATCCAATGTAATCTCGGAAAACAAAACCCGAGCCCGATGACATTTGGCTAATTAGTATATAATAATTATAAGCACGTATTGTGCAGTGAGCATGTAGTCTAAACACCTGTAACAATGTTTACTCTGCGTTAAAGGTAATATCATAATATAATAATAAAAGTATATTCATTCTCTTTGATTATATTCTTTTCAAAGTGTTGTTATGTTCATCAACTACCAATATATTAAAACTTAATTGGAAAATGATCATTTTATTTGAAAATAAGAACAGAAGCTTACAACCGGCATGTGAAACGCTAAATATTCTTATCATTGAAAGCAGCTATAATGGTTAACTAAAATAAAGTTCGCGATAAAAACATTGAACTCTATTCCCTCAAAATTTAAAACTCTATTTATGTTTTTTTAAAGTAGGTTAATGTTTCGTCGCTAAACCACAATAAATATAATTGGTTCAAAAAGATGTTTTTACAGCTTATGAAACACCCGTGAATATTATTAACGACCTCAATGTAAAAGATACTACGTGTAAAAACTTTTCTCATATCGAAAACATCATCCCATATTCACTGATTAAACAGTGAACGGTAGAAAAAAAGTATTAAGTTATGACGAGGCACAAGAAGTTGGAAATGAAGATAAACGTAGGAGAATGTATTAATACATTTTCTCCCTTTTCTGAATCGTTACACGAAATTTACAATTTCTGGATCCATGTAGAAAAGTTAAGATACTTCTGGCCGAAACACCCTCTAAGCATCTACTAGTTTTCTTAAAAGGTTGACAATATAAATATTCTCCTCAAAATTTAGAAATAAACTCAGGTATTAATGTGGTATTTGTTTCACTCTTCCCCAACTGTCTTCCTCTTCCAGTCTACCAAACGCTTCAGAAACTCATTAACCTGTAAATTAAAATGGTTTCCAGTTTAATATAACAGTCATAAATATAGATATAAGGTTGCGATAATTTTTATATTAAATCAAAAACGGCTAAGATTAAATTTACCTGAGAAGGGTCTTGAAGAGAATAAGAGGCATTGGTTTCCTTTGGAACTTTTGAGACAAGAATCCCAAAACCTTGTCCCTTTTCACGTAAAACCTATCGAAATATATGGTTAATTTACAACGTTAATATTTGTTGAACTGCATATTAAAGTATATTAAAAAACCTAAAAAAATAAGAGTAGTTTATGGTACGTAAACGTGTTATATATAACTAATTGTCATCATACCTTAAACGCATCTTCGTCGGTACGGTCATCTCCAATATACACCGGAACAACATTTTCCGAATGTTCGAATCCTATTTTAATAAGATCAAGGATATAAGAATGAACAGAACTAACAATTATTTCCCAAATATTAGATTAATAAATGCATATATGTGATGCTCTCACCTAATGATCTTAGCAAAAAATTGAGGGCCTGGCCCTTGTCCCATTTGATTGTGGGGCGGATTTCAAGCACCTAGTTTTACAAATAAATAGATTAGTTAGTAGTCTGATAAAGATGATTGTTATTGTATTATTATTATTCTACATAAAGTACACTTAATTAGCCTTCTAAGGATTAGTAAAAAGAGGGAAAGGAAGATTAAATTTACCTTTCTACCTTGGGTTAGTTTCAGCTTTGGATAATCAACTAGAACTGATTTCACTTGTTCGGCTAATGCGGCCCATATCTGTTAGAAACAAAAAAAAGTACATAGACAAATAATTAGAAGACATTACAAAAAGTATAGTGTTTAATGCATATCAAACAATAGTTTTGACGTTACATTTGAACAAGATATAAGTCTTTTAAGTTTATTTGTAAAATACTTTGGGTTAAAAACAATAAGCAGTGTGGACCATTTCACAAAGAAGAGAAAGTTTTTTCGGTTTTCATAATCATTTTTGTTCTTACTTTCTCATCAACACGTCGAAAATGTACGGACAGACAAAACTTGTTGTTCTCCACCATAGCCCCAGGGATACATTTTGTCTTTTTTTCTAAAATCTTAACCACCTGAAGTTATATACACAATAAAGTTAAATATATTTACTGTTTTCACTCTCTGTAATTCGATTAGTTACATTTGTGAAGGTAATAAAAGCCTCAAAATGCACCTTCTCGATCATTGGTACAAACTCACGAGCAGGTTGAAACAGCACTCCCTGGTTACTCTAAGACCATTTCACAAAAGAAAATAGATTAGTAATTAGACAATTACTTGTTTTTTTAACAATCGGTTTTTTCTGCATTGTTTTCTCACCTCGCCGTAACTATTTTCGTTGGTAGGTCCTTCAATATCCATGCCATGGCTTCCAGCGTAGTAAATCTCGTTGAGTTTGACAAAAGCACGAACCTGAAAGTAGATATCTCACATAATTAATATTAATATATAGACTTCATTTTATATATATATATATATATATTTATTTATATAGAGTATATAGTTTATATCAAAGTTTGGTAAAATATAATGTACCTTATCAATGGATCGTCCAGTGACTATAGCAGTAGGGAAGTTTAGAGCCACATCCTTTACAACCTCTCGCATCTGTTGAAATAATTACAATATTATTAAACCAAAAACAGTTAAATAATTAAATAACAAGGTTTTAGACATGGAACAGAATAAAAACCTCATGTGTTATGTAAGCTTTGTCGGGATCTTCAACTATAGGAGAAAGCGTCCCATCGTAATCAAGAAACATCACAATTTGTTTCCCTTTTGCAGCATTCATAATCTTATCAAACATATTCAAAGCTGATGGAAATCTAACCTAAAAATAAAAATAAAAATAAAAATACGAAATCATGATGATATACCAAAATCTTGATATGGGTAATTTAGATTTAAGGTACAAATAAGTAACGTACGATCCAAGATGTTTTTTCGTCGTTGTCTGAGTCAGAGTCACGAGAAGAGGATCTGAGACGTGTAGGAGAAGAATCACGCATGGAATCAACCCACGATGAAATCTTTCCAGCACCAAGATTGTTCTTGTTGTTGTTGTTTTTGTCAGCTGCTTCAAGAAGTTCCAAGAACTTTCGACGAGGGAAGGTAAAGTAAGTGGGAGGTGAAGAGAACAGGGGAGACTTAGAGACAGAGACTGTGATGGTTTTTGAACCCAAGATGGGATTTCTGTCGGAGACGATGACATTCTGGTTCGTCATATTTCTCACAAGTGTTGAGAACGAGAGGAGATATGGAGAAAGACAGAGAGAAAGAGAGACAGTACTGTGTGTGTGTGTGTGAATGATGAGGAGGAAATGAAGGAGAAGAGGAATTTATAAGGAGAAGTGTGAAGAGAAGGAAGAGAGAAAAATAATTAAGTATGAGACAAAAGAAATTGCAAAAACTTCATCTATCATTGGTGGCTCCCTCTGTACCTTTTTGGCCACATTATGCCCCTCTCTCTTTCTTATTTTCAGCTTTTAATTCCCTATTCTTCTTTTTTCACTCCATTGAATCCTTAGACCATGATTAACCCGATCTTTTAACTGGAGTTTTTAGCTTCAGCTAAGAGACATTTTTTAATTTTTAACTAAGAAAATCTAAAAACTATCTCTTAAATAAGAAATATAAGAGACGTCTATTAACCGAAAAATATATAAAAAAGTGTCAAATCATAAGTTAAGAACCTCAAATAAGAGACCGGATTAATCATGCTCTTATTTAGATATGACATGAATATTTTTGTTGTTATTCAATATTTGACAATGTAAATGAAATATGAAAATATATAATTTCATTCGTTCTATAAGTTTTTGAAGAGTAGACAATTAAAATACTAAAATACATTATAAAATATAGCATATATCTATTTATATTGATGAATAATAAACTATTGTAGACAAATACTTATAAAAAATGTACCCGGTGTCATAATAAATAATTAAATAACTAGTTGAACCATAATATTTTTTGAGTACTATATGAGTTTTGTTTGAATTGGATATGTTTTTTATTTTATTTTTAAAATGACTCCAGTTGCGAATTTTTGTTATATATTTATGTATGATTTAAACAACTTACGTCTAAATATTTTATAGTAGGTCTATATTTAAAGTAGCATGTAAATATGAGTTAATTCATGGAATACAAAAGTGAACATTTTTATTTAAGAAATCAGCTTGTTGTTGTAATGCGAGCTATATTATGAATGGTTATTTGCTTGATTAATTCTTTCGTTACGATTGCCTGAGTGTGGTTTTGATAAAAATGGATAAGAGTTTTGATTTGAATTTAAAGATGCGATTTATTAACGCTGCAAATTAACTAGGTATGTTCCACATTTACATGGATAGATGTGTAGAAATGAATTTGTTGGAATGGTGGTCTATATGATGTTCTTATGAAAAATAAATTGAATTTCCAAGTATTTTTTTGTGTTTGAATATGAAGTCTTAAGGTAAAAAGTAGTGGTAGAATAAAATTCAAGGAATGTAATGACCAAAACGCGGCATGAAATGTTTTACAGTATGAAATCAGTAACCTCGACCTTTCAAGGTTATTCGATCTTTTTTTTTATAGAAAAGTTATTCGAAATTCCTACAATACACATCAACATATTCATAGATTCAAGAATTTGATCAAAAACCATATCTCCACATAATCTCGGCAAAAGATGTCTCCGATTCCTATTGGCTATATGTTAATATAAGAATCATGAAAAGGTTACACCGAAAGTCATATCAGCATATTCAAAGACTTGTTTGTAGATTTAAACCGCTTGGTGCCCACTACATAACGTTAACGTAGCTAGAAGCCTACATGTATATGTGTTGATTTATATAGTTCGAGCAATGCGACTAAAGGATATGGCTATGACAAATCACGTATAAAAGTTGTCTTACGTTCTAACCATCACATTGTAATAACCTACTATAACATAGCATACAGATACATTAAGGGATAACCAAACTAGAGAAAATTTAAACTTTTGTTTTGGGACCCTTTAATAAGAATCTTTAAACAGCTTTTAAATTATATCTAAGACCTTATTAAAAATCCCGAAAAATAAAATAAAATAGAGCGAATATATGTACTAGAACGGGGAACGCCCACAGGAACAAAAACGATTGTACCAAATGTATCTAACATTCTGTGGTATTAAATCGAAAATAGTAGTAGCTATAAACTCTCTATAGTTTTATCATGCAATAAGAAATTTATAATAGAAACCCTACGTGTATTACTTTTCTCATTTCATTGCAAATGTATGCCCTTGTTCGTATATTGTATATACGTACGGCTTCACCCATTACATATAAAGTAATAATATTAGCGACGGTTTGTTGTACTGCTTTGTCAACTCTTATAATTAAACTACTTCCAAACTGATGTTTGAATATAATCTCATAACTTGACAAAAAGTAATATAATTTCATAACTAAAGACGACCACATGGGTCAACATTCTTGACTTTCGTTACTTGAGAATCCACAAAGGGCGCGAAACTATAAACCCTTTAGATTTCTTGTTCCGACGGGGACAATCACTTTGATACCTATTAATTTACTAAACCAAGCTCCATTAATTAATACATTTTATATATTCATTGTATTTAGTTTAGTTTGTACACATATAAACACAGTGATAAACACATGGAATGGAAGTTTCCGATCCTTTTCGTTCTGTTAATTAAGACGTTGTGCGGTGTGGTTTGATTTATTTTACTACATTCGGCGGCGGTTACAAGAAAAGCTAAGTTCGGCATAGTTGGGTTCATGAACTAATCACAATAACCCAAAAGTTCATTGTAAATAGATACATTTACCAAATTTAATTTCCGACATGAATATAATTTCAGATTCAGGTTGTCACCTTTCAAATAGATCATTATATGTCTACGTAGAGTTCCATGTTTTGACAAGCTCTAGCCTCCTTCCTAGAGAGGGATTACGATTTATAAATGATTTCAAAACCAATCTAAAAAGTATCATGTTTTGTCTGTCTAAAAAAATGATTTCAAAATCAATCTAAGCTGAAGTAATGCTAGTAGACATTTCCAAATACTACCTAAACTACTTAATCGTATAGATAGGTTGGAGCACCATTGATACTCTCTTGCAAGAGTTTTTCACAAAACAAATAGAATTTTTTTAGAAAGATAGAAAAAGAAAGAAGAATCTTTCACTACTCTTGTATATTTTCTTTTAAATTATGTATTCCATATTTGAATATTAAATTTGATATATATAATTAAATTATTATAGAATATTATATAGTAATGTGGATACACACTCATTTGTAGAAACTCATGGATATTGATGTTATTAAGTTTTGTTTGTATCTACAATGTTATATTAGTGTAACTTAAACCATAAAAGAATTGGATGAGATTCATTTGTAGTTTTTATTTCTCAGAAAAAAAACTATTTGATAAAGTAACATACTATGTATATAGTTTTTTTGGTTTGAATTAATTTACCATTCATTCCAAATAAAAAATGTCTATGCCCGACAGCCAAAATGATCTGATGAGTTTACAATTAAGTGAATTGGCTTAAAACTCAAAAAAATGATGAAATTAGCAACTATATATTTACGATGGGACAAGTTTTGTGTCTATCAACGAATGCATCATAGTGTAGTGTGGGATTTAGGGTATTGACTTAATTAGAGAAAAAAATTGTGTATATAAGATGCAATTTCACTTTACAATTTGGATGTTGCATAAACATGTATCATATTATAATTAATTGCATTTTAATAAACATGTATAAGTACTATAGAGCGTAACAAGATTTAACAATGATTTTGTTTTAAAAGTATGCATGTTTTTAGTCCGAATAAAATATATATCCTTTTTTTCATTTCAAAGTGACTATTTGATAGGCTTATTTTTAATATCTCGTGAGAGTTATGATCTGAGGGCCATGATATGAACATATAAGAATAACAAGGATTACGTGTATGGTTTGGCAACTAATAGAGGTCGCAAGCATGTGAATTGTGAAAAAAAAAAAGTAAATTGTTTCAAAATTTAGGGTTTCCATCATAAATAATTTCAAATAAAATTTTATGCTGCTAAACCATTTGCGAGAAAAAATATAGTTACTTTGAGGTGTAAGTTGATTAATTAATATATTTATGAGATTTTGATTTTTAGTCGAGGTCCCCATTCTACAAAGAGGACTTGGAATAACTTTCCCATTAAGGAAGACTTTTGTTTTTCAGTAAATATCGATGCATGGTGGGCCTTTCTGTCCTAGAACTCATTCTAATTTTTTTTTTGCTTACTCTGTATTTCTTAGTTTACTTTATTTTCCATTATCAATACTTTTTTTGCCTATGATGAAGAACAAGGAGAGATTTGGTTTATTATCTTTTACAATCAATATTTCTGATAAATTTTGTTCGAGGATGCCACCTTTTAATAATGTATTAAACACGAAAAGTGGGAATTATATCATTGGTAAATTACATTGCATAAGCTTTCTAGAGTTAGGAGAGATATCTATAGACTGAAGCAGTGCCTTTAATTTTCGACTTTTCAGTGATAAATATCAACTCAAGTTTATTCGTATCAGGAAAATTAGATCGAGAGAGTGACTAGTTCTAATATTGTAATTGATAGAACCAAAATCTCTATTTTTTTAATCGATACAACTGATTCATTTCTAGAAAAAGTTATACGAATATTATTGTACTTTTTGTAATCAAATCAAAATACGTAATCTGGTTCAAATTCAACGGTAAGATTCTTACGGTTAGCACTTATAACTAAATATTAATGTCTATTTTTCTTAATTATTCTCCCCTACAATAACTCAAGTTTTATCAAACATGTGAATGTGTCTTCATCTCATAGCTCCCTCAACTGCGCCTACGTGGCTGTCTATTATTTGCCAACTTGCATCAATTATAAGCTGCTATAATTTCTTTTATATCAAATTTCTGTGTTTCCCCTGATAATTTGGTTCTTTATCAGCAAATACTTTTTCTAATTAAACTAACTAGTTTAAAAATTACACTATACTCCCTCCGTTTTTTTATATAAGTCGTTTTATAGCTATGCACGTAGATTAAGAAAACCATTAATTTCTTATATTTTCTAAACAAAAACATCATTAATTATTTACCTAACCACAATTGAACCAATAGAAAAATAAAAGATATATTACCATTGGTCATACAACATTAATTACTAATAAATTTTACATAAAAAACCGAAAACGACATATAATTTGGAACAAAAAAGTTTCTCTACAACGACTTATATTAAAAAACGGAGGGAGTATTAAATTCTATAATAGTTAATCTTTTTATCTTGCGTGTACAAATGAAATACATGATAAACACTCAGATTTCAGCGCATGAACTGTTAGAATGTTTTGATAGCAAAAAAATCTCTAAATTAGCTAAGGTAGTCACATTTTTATATTATAATTTTGTAAATTAGTATATGGCTTATATCAATGCTATTCATAAAAATATAAAAAAACTGAAGATCTGCTGGTCCCTTCAATGAAGCATAAGGTCACATTTCAACTGTCTTGCCCCATGAGCTAGAGGATCTTAATTTATTTAATGTTCTTTCTTCCAAATGATGAATTCAATGTAAGTTTTATTGGTTTATATAATATATATAAGTATCCTTGTTTTATTGCTACCGTGCTATCAATAATAAGTATTTGATTAATATGAACAATATATCTAAACACAATCTTTTTGCCTTTGCTGCTAACCAACAAAATGGAAAATTTTAAAGATTTAGATTTTTTAATTTTATGTTATGGGAAGCTTTCTTATTAAATTTGTTGATTCGAACTAAGGCTTCTGAAAGAGTCCAAGTGTGTTGAAAGAAATGGAAGACCCAACACAATTCAGAAGAAAAGGTAATTTATAATTGGTTTTTCAAAATATTGACAAAAATAATTGTGAAGTCTACCATGGGCGAAACTACGTAGCTTGGGAAGGGGGCAGCTGCCCCCACTAAAAGTTACAAAAATATTTATTTGCATTATAACAAACATATATCTTGTCCTTTAACTGGCTAAATTCCATTCTTTTCCCCCCAATAAACCTGTGTTCTAAGCACACCTGCCCCTTTTAGACTGTTTTTTTTAAATTGTTTCTTTTATTTACTTTTCTGATTTATTTTTTTTGTTTCTGTTTTATCCATGTATTACTTCTTTTTTCTCCTCGGTTCTTTTCCTTTGAGTCTTTTTTGGGTTATTAGATCTTTTTATTCATTAAAATTTCTTTCTTACAAATAGTATCAGTATTTTATTTTAATTTGTTAGTGGATTCATTCTTTTTCTTCTTTAACTTAAAAAAAAATCTTTTGACCGTATGATTTAATTTAATTTTTCTTCTATATGTTATTTTTTTCAAAAGATAGAAAACATATTTATATAAAGTATTAAAAAAAAAATTTGCCCTCACTTAAAATATTTTCTAGATCCGCCACTGAAGTCTACCATGCTTAAAAGTGAAAACCACTGAATTTACTATTGCCCCGTTTCAAAAGTTAACTATGCATTTGCGTATGTATGCCACCAACTTCGAATCCACCATCAATTATTAGGGCTAACTTAAGTATATGCCTACAATATAATATTTTCAAAAACCAATTGAAATTTGCTGGTTAGAAAGAAAATCCTTTGTGCATGTATATAGTGTATACAATAATTTATTTAAAATTTTAATATAAAACTAATATCCTGAATGTTATGATCATGTTTAGCTAGATACTCGAAACCGTAGTGGCCATTTATATGGGAAACATACTAGTTTGCCTATATGATTATTTCACTTGAATTACTAATATGTATAAAATTGTGTGGCATGCAAATAAATTAGCATTTGATTTGATGTAAGAAAAATGGAAAACAGTGTAAAGACATGTGTAGACACATGTAATTAGTTTGGTAGTGATTGATGAAAGATATACTTAACTATTAAAGTTAGGTCTGAATAGTATTGCCAACTTATGACTTAAACCGACATGAAAACCCTATTTTGTTTTAGTGAATGGAGTAACTAAACCACTATTGATATTTCTGTCACTTATTAAAGTTTTTGAATTAACTAAAACATATTAATTTGATATATATTCAACCACCAAATTGGCCCTTAACTACTCCAGCATGCTGTATATATTTCTAAGTTTGAACGTATCATATTCAGTTACTATATCATTGTAACATGTATATATGTCATCTATGTTAATTTACCTGGCAATAAAGTCTTCGTTTGTAATTTTGCATTGTGCTACTAGATGTGTGTATATAATTAGCATATGTATATATATCACGTAACACATTTAAATTACAAGTGTATATATATTAAAACAAACAACCGTACCAAACAACAAACGTTTCGAATGCAATACTCCCAAATGCAGTGTTATGCTTAATATGTTTGAAACATATAGTTACGTTAGAAAATGTTCAAAAAAAAAAAAAACATATAGTTACGTCCCAAATATATTTTTTTCTTAGTCTCGTCCAATGAAAACTGTTGTGGTATAAAGACATAAAAGCTTGTAGGTGAATCGCAATACGAAAGAGAGTAAACATATTATTGCCAGTATTTATCCCCCATACTATCTAAACTACAAAGCATATATTGCCAAAAAAGTTTGTTTTATATGTAGGTTCCCAAGATCTGCCACGAACAGGTGGTCTTTGCTTTGCTTATTTAAATGAGATCATCCGATCGGTAATTGTACTTAAAGTTTCTTTTGCGTCGAGGCAAAAAAAATGTTATCTTACCTATTAATTTATAATTAATTGTTGACAAAAAATAATTAAGATATATTAATAGTCATTTGAAGTTTCGATTTATTTGCTAGTGCCTAGTGGATATATTGTCCATTTTACGGTAACACTAAGCTCTTTGTCACACCCAACTAAATTTTGATCCTTAGTACCAAAGTCTCTCATGTAACGTCAAGATCTTCAACATTTATTAAAAAGGTCCATAAATTAGTGCACTCTATTGTTTTTTTTTTCGTAAAGCACTCTATTGTTTATTTTGACTCTATTTACTATATATATTTTTAATTACTAAGAAGTTCTGACCGGAACCCTAATCCTCTAGAAACTATAATATACTTTCTCTGTTTTATAATAAGTATCATTTTAACTTTTTTTATCACATAAAAAATGTCATTTTACAATTTCAATGTAAATTATATTTATTTACAGGTGAAAATTAATTGTAAATTGTATTGATTTCATAAATAATTTTATTTATCTCAGATACTATTTGTCAGAAATGTAATTAATAACAACTTACATATATTTCATCTCATTTTTAATATGTGTGAAAAAATATCAAAATAACATTTATTTTGAAACAGAAATATTATAATATTAGTTTTGTCCTACCAGTCACTCGAACGGAGGACCTCTGACACGTTGGTCATGAACATTTCGAGTTATATATATATATATATATATATATATATAACTTAAGTTTCGAGAAGTATTCATCGTTTTAAAATGCGTGAAAAATCGCATGATGTGATATTTCATTAACGGGGACTCTTTTTACTCTTTTACATTGATTGGAGTTCTGTGCTCGTAGTTTTGCAGTAATTAAAAAAATTGTACCAAACTAACAAATATATTTACTTGGCTTAATAAGGAAAGAAGAACAAGTGAAGGTGAGACTAAAAAGACTAACATAAAGAGACTTGGGACCCTGGTGGCGACATGTTTGTCTTCTACTAATAAAGTTATCTAAACTTAAAATAAATTTGCGATTGCGACGTGAAAAATCGGTCTGGCGATGATTCATCAAAGGACCCACCATAGCCCATAGTGGTAAGCCCACTGAAAGCCCATATTTTATTATTAGTTATTCTTTTGGGTAAACTTTCAGTTTTGTTTTTGTTGCTAAATTAAAACCTTCATTACATAATCAAAATATTGATTGTTGTTCAAATAAATAAATTATTGATTTTTTTTGAAAATAGGATATATTTAATAACAAATATAACGTATTGAAACATTTACCCATCAAAAATTATCCACTAAAATAGGGGTGGACATTCGGGTTCGGATCGGGTATTTCAGATATTCGGATATTTCGGTATAGGAGTATAAAACCCGTTCGGATATTTTCTAACTTCGGATCAGGTTCGGATATTATCACTTCGTGTTCGGGTAATTTCAGATATATCCGAACTCGAAACATAAAATAAATTGAAATGAATGTTATGTTATGTCTTCAAATCGTTCCTAATAATATAAGTAGTCTAAAATCACATAAAATGAGAACAAAACAGCAGTAATCCATCCAAAAACATAGTGAAAACATCAATAAAGTTCATAGATTAAGCAAATAAACCGAAACAAGCTAAAAGAGTTTCTACTTCCAAACATAGCTAATAAATTAAATGATTAATAGATTTAAATATAAATTTTAAAACTAAAAAGAAAGACACTAGTTTGGTTATTGTTTTGAAATTTTTGATACAATTTTTGTTAATGCACAAAAAAAGAAGCTTGAAAAGTTTTTCAAGTGAGTAACAATTCATAGTTATATGTATTTTATCTGATTTTAAGCTATTTGTAGCATTAATATAAATATTTTGAATAAAATGAGAGAAGTAAACTAAAAATATAAGGTTAATTATACATATGTTCGGTTATCTTCGGATATCCATTCGGGTTCGGATATTACCCATTCGGGTTCGGATATCCAAACTCTCCCAACTCAATACCCGTTCGGGTATTTTGTTACTTCGGTTTAGATTTTTATTCGGATTTTTCGGATCGGGTTCGGGTGCAGCTTCAGACATCGGGTAAAGTGCCCAGACCTACTCCAAAAATCAACACACAAATAAATCGAGCTTCAAATAAATCCCCAAAACAATCATTTATTTGTCCATAGTGAGAAATATAGTTTTTGAGTTTCTATTGCAAAAATTAAAGTATTTTACACGTGAGCAGTTAACGGACGTGACAAGAACTAAGACGCGGCGACAAAACTTTGTTTTATTTTGGGAAAGTTTGTGGAAAGTCTAAATGTTTCATTTTCTCCTTTTCTATTTTAAATGAACGTTGAACGTTCATAATACCAGGATGGGTCTTTAGAAAATAGTTATAGGCTTGACTTAGGCTATGGACTCATAAAATAGAGGCTTATTCTCTATCAGAATTGGCAAAACATAAAGATATATATTTTGACAAGTTATTTAATAATATTTGGGCCGTCGAGCAAATAAGTTACGTTCACAAGGTTCATAAGAGGAGAATATAGGCTTTAGAAAAATTTGATATTCTTAAATTCGGTTATAATAACTGGCCTAACATTCATGTTTTAGAAATGAGATAGATAATGAATCTGTTGCGATAATCATAGACTTTAAAGATAAACGAGTTTAATATGAAGATGAAATGTATTTTTTGAACTTTCTCTCTCTGATTCGAAGAGAAGCCAGAGCATGTGGCATTTCCTCTGACTGATAACTGTTGTCGAACTTGTGCCAGCAGCGAAGAGCTTGATGGCCAGGTTTTCCACATATTTGGCAGACATGACGTGGATCAAAAACCAAGAACCTGAAAAGGAAGGTGAGATGTGTTGATGGAAACCGCGATCTTTTGTTGAATATGATTAGTAACCACAGTTCTGGCCACGACCTATGCCACGATGAGAGTTACCTCTTCCTCTGTTGGAGTAAAACGCTAAGTGTGGAGTAACGGAGCTCTGGTCAGTATAACTTTGAGGTCTGTCTTCACAGCTGGTTAGGCGAGGGACAACATTTTCAAATGTAGGTGGAGGGTAAGAGTCGCTTTCGATAGTAGTTTGATGGGCTCATACTCTCTACCAAACCCATGGAGAGCAGCAAATACCTTCATCCTTTCTAAAATTGGACTCCCTACAGAGGAGAGTTGAGAGCATATAGTCTTTGTGTCCTTCGAGTAGTTGTCCATGGCCTTCTCCATCTTTGAGACCGCTTGGAGCTTTCGTTGGAGCACAAAAGGACGAGAGAAAGAAGCGATTATAGTAACGCCAAGAGCCGTCCAGACTTCAAGTGATGTGCTGCAGTCGACAACAACACCAAGAATATCCTTAGAAAACGAACCAAGCAGCCAAGATTTGGCCACTTGATCTAATTGAAACCACCGGTTGCAGTCTGGATGAGGAGATTCCCTCTTTTGAAACCAAAACTTTTGATGTTATTTGACGTACAATAATTTTGATATGCCTATTCGTTTCCGTTGATGCCTGGAACGCGAATGGTGGGAGGAGGCTCTGGAGTATGGCTGGTGACAAAACTGAGCAAACCTTGGCCGTTAAGAAAAGTTTCGAACTGAGATTTTCCAGAGGATGTAGTTACGCTCGTTTAGTGTCCGTAACACTGTTAGAAATGCTCAGTGATGGTGGAGAGTGTACACCTCCATGGCCATAGGCACGAGTTTGAGATGAAGATGAAATGTATTTAATTGAATTTTCTCTTTTATATTGTGGCGTTACATAAGACTGATTATTTATACATCATAAGAGATACCCTAGTGACCTAGGCAGATGTCATCATCAGGTTTCAGTAAGACAATCAAGGACTAAGAAAGGATTGGACAGCTTGATTTGGAACGCCTGCTTCGTCGTACTGCTTGCTGTCGTCTTGGACTGTAATTTGATTTTTCTATCAATAGGCACAAGTGACCGTTACTCGGGCTTACTTTGAGCCTGATCATCTTCTAGGTACATTTTAGTCCTTCCTCTTTGTTCTCTGGTCAGGCCCACACAACTGCAATCCTCTGCATTCCTCTGTTTTTGTAGAAGATGATTGAGCTGTAATAGACTTGGTTGATGTTTCTTTTTCTTTAACGTGGAATATACAGATGTTTTTTTTTTGGTGTAAGGGATACACGGATGTTAAAGAGCATATTATTCAGTCAAACCAGGTGAAGAAACTATATCTCAGATCACAGCTTATGACTTAAGCTGTAACTTTTTCTTAAAACTACTTTGCCCTTGTCCTAATATTATCTTCTTTTTTTGAGCAACGTCTGTTTGTGACCGAGCATCTAGAGAAGCAAGAAGCACGCAGGACACATGAAGCACTGCCTGGTGTTTTCTTGTTCAATGATCTTTCTCCATTAAGTTGAATCGATACGTTACTAGGTATTGATGAGTGGATACAACTATTAAGACTGGTACTCCTAGTTTTTATTCAACATCACACGGCATCAGCATATTCCATTCTGCATGTAACACAGTCGGCAAAAAACTTGATCAGCGCAACAAAACCGTCCTGCAACCTATGTTTATTATGATTATAATTTAACTTCGTTGTGTTATTCTTCGTTGTATGTTTCTAGGATGTCAATATGGATGTTAACTTTTGACAAAAAATATTAGTCAATATCAAACGTACATTTAGATTTATCCTCGCAGTTATGATTTAGGCGAACGAAACATCATGAATTTGTGTGTGTTAATAGTTTAGTACTTTGTTCATCCAAAAATATATTCGGTTACCCATAGTCCCATACAATATTTTAAATCACACAATCAACATATTCAATATGCAAATGCAAATAAAGGATCGTAAGGACGGATTCATTTTACTACAACAACTAATAATTATCGCATTAATATTCAGAAAATGAAGCTAGAAATTACAAAGACAAAAAGAAAAGATTACATAAAATGAAACCTGTGGCAGCATGGTCGAGCATGACAAAAAAACCGCAGCTGGACCGAGACAGAGATACAAACCATAATATTAACAAACAAGATTAACCCCTAAACATAAACTTAATTACGCTAATGGCCTCTCCCTGCAATTTCCAAAAACTCCATTGCAGACAGCTTCTAAATTCCTATTTTACCCCTACTCTTACCAAACCAAACAACACTAACTGATCACGACAGTATCGAATCCCAGTCAATCTCGTAAGACGGATACTTCTCCAACGAGAAGGTCTCGTTCCACCGCGGCTGCTCCTCGGTGTCAGCGAACGTCAGCTCCGACAACGGCGAAGACCCGGCGGACTCAACGAACTCCGTCACCGGACTGACTTTCTCCGACAAATCAACCTTCTCAGTTTTCTTCACCGTCGAGGCACGTTTCTTCGAAGCTTTCGCTGTTTTGTCCTGTTTCTGCGTCTCCGCCATGCTCTGACAAATAGCTTCGAGCTTAGCGTCGACCGTTGAGTGAAGAGGCTTGTACTCGCCGAACTCGCCGCCGATGTGGGAACCGTTGTGACGTAAGTTAGGGAAGTTAAGCCGGGCGTGATCGCCGCGCAGCTTATACGCCGCCTTGTCGTAAGCCAAGGCTGCTTCCTCCGCCGTGTCAAACGTTCCTAGCCAGAGACGAGTACGGTTCCTCGGCAAACGGATCTCCGCCACCCATTTTCCCCAGTGACGTTGCCTCACGCCTCTGTACAGCTTCGTCGGCTTCGCCGGGAAACAAGATCCGGCGACTCCGGGTTGCTTCATGAGTAAAGGCTTTGGCCTGAGGAGAGGATGGTTGTGGTGGATCTGAGATTGGATCTGGTGGATTTGGGAAGAAGAGAGGTTGTTTAGCCCGATTAATGATGACCCGGTTTGGTTAAGATCCGACCCGTATGTAAACGGTTGGGTCATGAAGTGTTCCGGGTGATATCCGGGGAAGGTAGGAAGAGAGAACGCAGACGCTGCGGGGTTAATAAACGCAGACGCGGACGCGGGAGGAGGAGGAGAAGAAGAGGTGGAAACGCTTTTGATAAAAGGTACAAGCGCTTCCATGAGTTCACCACCACCAAACGAATCTGATTGGTGAACCGTTCTGCTACTGTACATATTCATAGCAGCTTCCATTATGATTTTGTAGATTTTAATTTTTTTTGAAAGAGAGAAAAAAAATTGAATCCGAAAAAATTCACCTGATTCTTATCAAAAGTAAAGAACAGAGGTTTTCCGAGAAAATTCAAGAAAATAAAAATGGATCGAAAAGGTTTGAAATAAGCAACCTGTTAGATCCAAAAGAGGGATTTACAAAAAAATTACCCTCGGCTAAATCTATGAAAATTAAAAATATTAATTTAAATAATAACACAGTTTCATAAGCTTGAATGTTTTGTCTGAAGAATCAACGAAAACCATTCACACACAAAGAAACCAAGATGATGAACAGAAAGGGAATTGAAAAACGGGGGAAACAGATTTTGATGGGGAAAATTAAAAGGAAAACTAAAATTCAGGATCAACAACTGCAATTATTATCTAAGAATTTTTCTTTGGGGAGGACGCTCAGTTTTTGTAGTGAATTTTCTCTCAGCCTCACCGATGATGCTTTAATTTCAGCAGCTTGGCTCTCGTTTTATAGTCGGGGTTGTCGCCTCACACTATTTTCCATTATTTATTCGTTTCGTGTTCGTATTTTGCGTTTTTCCTCACTTCGATGTTAAGCAATTTTTAAAAGATTTAATACTAATATAATCTTAATTAACTTTATAATCGCATAAGACTTTTGAAAATTGACCGAAAACTTATCCGTTAAAGTTTTTTTTTCTCGTTAAAGTTATCTTCTTCGTCACAGCTGGACAATATTTCGAAACCGAAACGAAATTATAAAATAGTTTAATAATTATATAAAATACTAAATAGTTAAATTTGAAACCAAATCAAATCTGAATCTTATAAAATTGAGTCGTAGCAATTAAATTTTATTAAAGGACTAATATTATTAGATTTATTATTAGATTTTATTTTATAATGGATTTAGAGAGATTTGTCTAGATTTTTTTGTTAAAAATACAAAGATTCAAATCCGGAGAAAAACCTTCGGATTCGTAAATACTAATCTAAATTTTATTTAGAAAAACTGTATATTTTATTTGAATTAGTAAATATTATATAAATTTATAAATCAATCAAAATATATAAAGCAATAACACCTTACTCTATTAAGTACACACATTTACACCTTAAATATTTAGGTGTTGTTATGTATTTTAATAGAATTTAAATCTAAACACAATTATTGTTATTCGAATGATGATTATAAATTATATTATAAAATCTAGTATTATTTAATGAATGATTTAAATATAGTTTTTAAAATTCAGTGTTATTCAACTTTTAAGGATTTTAAAACTATTTGTATTTTAGATTGATTTCAAATTATTTCTTATAGTGTTTCATGAATAAATGATTAAATTCAAAATCTAATGCATATGGCAGAGATTTTAAAATCCATTATCTTAGATTTTAAAATTCCAATAGATTACAAAACATTTATAATTGACTTTAAATCCATTAACTTCTTACAGGTCTGTAAATAAAACTGTCATGTACGGTAAACGATTTATTGACCGACAGATTGTTTAAGCAAATGCTAGATTTTGCAAAACAAATTCCAACGTGGTCATTAATTAATACTTCCTTTATTACAAACAACTGAAAATTTCTAGTATTTAGTTTTGAACAAAACTTAGGTTCATCCTGGTGAACTTTTAAAATTCATCTCTTGTTCTATGACCAATCAAAACGGCACGTATAAAATTAATTAAGAATATTAAATTTATTTTAAAATAATTAAAAAATAATGTTAATTTTAACAACGCTGACGCCGCCAGCTAAACCGTAAACCTGATATCTTAAATTCTTAACTCTAAACCATATAACTTAAACCTAAACCCTATATCCTAAATCCGAATTGTAGGGGTGAACCTAAGTTTTGTTCTTTAATTTTGTTATGGCTTCGATAATTTTATTTTACTTTTATATATATTATATAAACTATATTCATTTTAAAATTAAATTTAGAAATGTAGAAGTTTTCTTTTCAGATTTAATTATTTATATGTTGAACAAAAAATCTTTCAAATCTACAAGATTTATTAGTAATTTTTTTTATGGTTTTAGTAATACATTGTTTGAATTAAAATTTATAAATCAGAAACAATGAGCCAAATCATAAAATTAATAACAATAGGTTTTATCTGAATTTACAAATTTATTAAAATACATAATTCAGTAAGCTAGCTCAAAGTAAAACCTATTATTTTCGTAATTTATGAGCCGGTAATGAGATTAGATGCAATGAGGAGATGACACGTGTTATATACATTAGAGAGGGGCCAGATGCTCTCGATTTCGTAACACGCGTCCCAATATCATTTGTGCTTTGTGGATCAACAGTCTTACCTGTTTTTGTTGACATTTTGACCTTGTGTTCACACATACGGTTTGCAGACCATTTTATGGGTTTTGTTCTCATCAGATTGATTATGCTCTGAACAAGATCTAACCTTAAGTCTAGGCTGTGAATTTTACTTAAATTCACATACCGTTATTAAAACACGATGAGCTATGCTTATATTTTGCAAATGGATCAAAACATTTGATTTTTTTTTTTTGCGTTCATTATTCTTTATTTTTATATTTTCAGTCTCCACAATAATTTATATATATATATATATATATATATTATATATATATATATCCGATAGTATGCATGTTTAGATTTTGGTTTTTGGTTACCAATATATCCGATTGGTAGATGTTCGTTGAAGGTACATAGAGCCGGTAGAGGTGAAACGTCATCAGTGCCTTGCGACAGTGGTGAAAAAAGAAACCTTCGCTTATGGCAGCAAAAAATAAATAAAGATCCAAAGGCATCATGTGTTCACTATTGCATGTTAAGCTAGATGGACTTGCAACCTAAAATCAATTGATGCTAAGTGGAGTAACCCATCTATTTTATATATTGATTAGTATCCCTTCCAATATCCGATATGGGACATTTATCCCTAATACGCCCCCTCGAGATGGTGGCTCTTTGAGCATCAATCTCGGAATGTTCGGACAAGGATCGATGGACCGACTTTGGACTGGATCGATAATGGATCGGATTGGACTGTGTGGATCGGACTCTGATACCATGTTAAGCTAGATGGATTTCCAACCTAAAACCAATTGGTACTAAGTGGAGTAACCCATCTATCTTATATATTGATTAGGATCTCTTCCAATATCCAATGCGGGATATTTATCTCTAATATTACCGTTCATAATACAACCATTAGAATTTGAGTGTATACAACGAAAATCACTATAATAATTTAGATTAAAAACATGAGCCGATTAACGAATACATGGATTTCCTAAATAACAAACAATGTTAACAACTGTTAACGAACTAATATAATTAGATATTAGTGATTATAGGTCTGAATGCATTTTTGAAATACCAAAGCTAAAGTTGGTCAAAAATTTTCTTTGTTTGATTATGGCATAAAATATTAAGTAATTTAATAATTTTATCTTAAAATTAATTATAAAATTTAATGTATTTTTAATAAATATAAAAAATCTTGTTATATAATTACAGTTTTGTTTATTAGTTTAATTATTTCATATGTTCTTCTCTATTAAAATATCTATTTTTATTTTTATTGTTGAAATTTTTATGATTCGCTTAGGGCAACCATAGATGCTCGCACGGTTCTGAACGTCATGTGTCTGCACAGTGAATAGAGAAATTACAACAACAAAAAGAGAGTTAAGTTTGGATTCCATTGACCATGTAATTTGTAATTATGATTATCCATAAGATAAAACTAACTACTTCATGCATGGTAACAAGCATGCATATTTTGAGACAAAAGTAAAAACTTGCACGGTTGCACCTTAATTATTAAAAAACCCTAATATATAATTTTACAGTTTTTTAATCCGACAGTTATTGACATGATATCTATTATCCTTTGGTAAATATTACTTCTTCCGAGTCAAAAAGATCTATATTTAAAAAAAAAATGTTTCAAAAATATATATTTTACATTTTTAATGCATAAATTAATTATAAATAGTAAATTTTAAAAAATATAATAGTATTTATAAATATTTTATTGGTTAAAAATCGTGAAAAATAGTTGATAACCGAAAATAATATAATGATAACTAAAATCTGATATGTTTTTATAATAATTGTAAAAAATTTAAAATATATTATTTTTTTGAAACAGAGAGAATATATTTTATTATCTAAATTTGCTCACACAACGGTAGATTACTTTAGTAGTGGTGCTTCGCACTAATAAATAATTGGTTGGTAATAATGATAAGGAAGAGATAAGAATGTGATGGTGGGTGACGGCAGAGGGCTGCTTCCAAAACAGTTGTGATATTATTTCTTATTTATAATGGGTCACCTACTTTCCTTCTCATCCTTTTTTATTTTACTACTACATTCTTATTAGTGGAGATTAAACAGAGGCGTTGTTTAAGAACAAAAACTAATCATGGCTCGGAGTCAACTGTTTGAGAAGTTAAGCAATCAATATAGTCTACAAACATAATGCAAACAATTACTATATGATGATTCAATTCATCTACGGACGTTAATTTTTAAAAAAATTACACAATAGTTTCCCCGCATGGTTATAGCGTCTAAAACCAGCCAAATATCTGCAAGTCACCAGACGAATAAAGGACGTGAGTTTCTTTCATTGCCATTAATTTACAATGCTAGTTTTCACTTTTGACTCGTATGTATTATACATTTAATACATGTAATCATCACCACGGTTTTTCCACGGAATTAGCCAAACGAATGTGATTCAAAGTTCAAATATCGACGACATATAAGAATCAATATTTGGAATTAAGAAAAATATCCTAAGACGCCAATAGTGACATAGATTTACATCACTGTATAATATTTAAATCTATTGTTTCGTCGCAAGTATTAATCATGATAATTATAATGGGTAGTTTAAGACTTTTTTTTGGCCAATTGGCAGTTAAGACTTTAGTCGACATAAATTGTTACAAAAACATTAAGAAGTCTCTGGAGCCTTAGAGATGGATTGGCGGAGAACTACCCATTATGATTACCATATTATTTCACCAATTTTATATTTCATTCCTCCACTTTTGTAGCCAATGTCTGAACTTCTCGCCTTCTTATCTAGTTGTGTATTTTATATCTAGCCGCATTTTCCAAATAACTCGAATTTATCGATATGTCAAAGCCCTAACTTTCATAAAAAAATACCCGCAGCCCGACCACACAGAAAGAAACGCCGATGAATTCGTGCAATATCCAGGTTATCATGAGTGGGCCTTGTGGTCCAGTGGTAACAGACAGACCTTGGATGCAAACACATTCCAGATTCGATCTTTCTGCTGCGGAAACTAAGTTACATTGTTCTGTTCACCACGGCTGCGGATACGTCCGTATGAAAATGTGGGAGAGGGCATGTCATGGACTGCACCTCCTATTCAGAGGTTAGGTCTGAATTTTTAATAGATCTGCGTTTAACTTTTTTTCTGTAACAAAAAAAATATCTCGATTATCGTTGTGAAAGTATAAATGTATAATATGATTACCTGGATCCCTGGACGGATATAATTATTTATAATATATTCACAAAATCACAAAGAACGCAACATCTTGATGATACAAACATGATACTAGTCATAAGTGTATAACACTTGAATCTTGATAAATGATGTTTACAAAACTAATACAAAATCTATATTAAAAAGGTTTGTATTACAAAGATTTTCTACTTCCTTTTGTGTCAATGAGAGATACTCTTTTATTAGTGATGGAAAACTATTTAACGTGGATAATAATTAGTACAATATTTAAATTTCTCATAAGTAATCAAACATGTTTTTGAAAAGCAAAAACTCAAACGTGCTTTTGAAAAAAAAAAAAAACAATTGTTACAGCTGGTATAGTAAAGAAAAAAGGACCGATAAAGTCTAAGCTAGTTAATTTGTATTGCATCATTACCAAGTACATGCTTAGAGAATACACAAACTTCTAAATTAGTTACAACTTGGCAAGCACATTTGAAATACCACAAAAACAAGACTTGAATTTGAAAATTGAGAAACTAAGTAGTGTCATCTAGAATTTATCGAAATTTATTTTGCTTTACATATAAATAAGGTCGAGTCAGAGGAGCATGTAGGCCTGGGCATTCGGATACCCTTTCGGGTTCGGGTCGGGTAATTCGGGTATCGGGTTATTCGGATTTTGAAAAAATGTCCCATTCGGATATTCTAAAAACTCGGGCCGGGTTCGAGTCGGATCCTCTCGGTTCCGGGTGGGTATGGATATTTGAAAAAAAATCCGAAAATTACCGGTTACCCATTATACACGGATCGGATCCGGATATATAGATCCAAAGTAACCAAACCTGTTTGTTTTTTATCCGAATATCCAAAGTTATATGATTTGAAAATGAGTTGTGCATAATTGATCAAATCTATTGTGCATAAAGTCTAAACTCACAAGTGACTAATATGAGTTGAAAATGAAAAGATGAGTTTAAAATGAAGCACATGAGTAAACATGTTAATATAAAGCCGAGTTTAAAAGTTGAAAAACAAACAACATTCCGTTTCCGAAAATATAAATTGAGAACAACAACATCAGAGAAAAATTGTGTTCAACAATGACACAAAACAAACAAAGAAACACAGAGAACTAATGTCTCAGACTCAGACCGAACCTAGGAAAAACAAAAGCCTTCACCATCCAAACTTCAGCAGAAAAAACTTCACCATCCAAACTTGACCAGAAACAACTTCACCACACTCCGAAATTATCCTTCAACAAAGGAAAAGAAACTAATATAAGCAATGATCAACTTCAAAATTCAAACCAGAAAGTGAAAAACTATCTTAAGATGAGTTTACCTTGAAACCGAAGACACATAAACCACACAGTATGCACTTTCTTAGTCTTCTTGCAAGCTCAGATTATCATACTCTGACATAAATAAATGTAGTTAGTAAACTGATAAAAAAAAAACATATAAGATCATGGAAGAGAAACTACCTCTCTTAAGCTTGTCTTCATATTCAAAGTCACTGAGAATCTGTTCCATAGTCACCAGCCTTGCATCACCACATCGAATGTCTGCCTTCAGCCATTGCTCTGAGCACATCAATACTTCAACCATGTAATGAGTGAGACAGCTCCTGTATGAATCAATGATACGACCAGAAGTGCTAAAAGCACTCTCAGAAGCAACTGATGAGACTTGCATTGCAAGTACATCTTTTGCAATTTCTGCAAGAACCGGGAACTTTGCGGCATTGAACTTCCACCAAGACAAAACATCATACTCAACTCCAACCATGGTTCTCGGATTGACAACACTCTCCCTTAGATAAGTATCCAACTCATCCTTAGATTCTCGATCTTCTATTTCTCCAACTAACTCCTCATACATGAAATCCATCCTTTCATACCCCATCTCGTCGTTGAGCAAATTGATTCTTTCGAAAGAGGCTTCTTGGCTACCAAAAGATGCAGCTGGAGTGGTTTGAGACGCTTGAACTGCTTCACCTCTGTCAAACCTCGCACTGTACTCCTTAAACATGAAGCGCAAAACATCAACCAGAGACTGATACATCTCCTTAGCATCTGAACTCTCTTTCCCATAGAGCTTCTCAAAACACATTTTTGCAAACTGCATCTTCTTCCTAGGATCAAATACTGTTGCTACAATCAACATCTTATTGATGTTCTTCATACCATCCCAATACTTCTCAAACTTCTGAAGCATATCATCAGCCTTTGACTTCAATTCCGAGTCCACAGAATTACTCAACCCCATCAGATTCTTCTGGATTGTAACAATCTCTCCATAGCACTTGTACGAGTTCAGAGAAGTGCTTGCGGACACTACCAATGTCGAGTTGTAGAAGATAATCAGAAACCTTACTAGCCTCTCAACCGCATGCCAGTCAACCGTAGCAGGAGGTCCAACCCGTGGTGCTCCACCGTTGTCAGGAGTGAGAAGCTCGTCTTGTGTTTCTTCATGATCAGAGACCTTGTCTTTCCCATTGTTCTTTGGATTAACTGATGCTGAAGAATCCATCTGTGACAAAAAATAAAATTGATTTGGTTTAGCAATCTATTAAACTTATTAACAACAATCTCATCAAAATAGGAACTTTGCTAAATAACAATCGATTTGAAAAATATGAACAATCGATTGAAAAATATGAATTTGAAAAATTGATTTAGAAATCTGAATTAAGGTTTACAAATCGATCAAGCTTTTAAAAAAAATTAGGGTTTGTTTTACCTTTGAGGAGGTTTTCGATTGATGAGAGTATGAACTCAAGCAATCTTCAGTGCCCATATTTATAAGAAATCAAGATCGACCCTAGAGACAAGCATGCGGAGGAGACTCTTCGGTCTTAGGAGAAACGGCGGCAGAGAGAGTAGAGACTAGCCTAGTAGAGACGCTTCGTTCTTCGGTGCCTGAACTCGACACCCAAGTCGAGTTATGAAGATGAATACTATTCACGAGGTAATTGTCGGATACTCAATTGGATCCCGGTTTTAATCCGAACCGACCCGTTACCCGTGAGTATCAAAGAAATGGCTCCATTCGGTTTTTCTCACATAACCGAAACCGGACCGAACCGGTTTTTTCGGGTCGGTACCGGTTCGGTTCCGCGGGTACGGTTTTAATGCCCAGGCCTAGGAGCATGGTAGAGGCGAGGCCAAGTAGGGGACGCATGTGGCAATCACGTGCCCATTGAGCACGTAAGCCGTTTGCGGCGGAAGAAGCTTCGAGTTTCACTTGATAGCCGCGGAGAAATGCTTAAGAGCATCTTCAAAAAAAAATTTACAACTTCAAATATAGAGTATTTTGCTCTCTAAAAATGAAGTTCAAAACTTTAAATTTAAAATTAATGAAACTTCAAATAAGTTTCACTACTCAAAACTCTAAATTTGAAATTTCAACTTTTTATTTGCATTTTCGTCCTTATAATTAATTACACATCATATTTATGATTATTAAATATTTTCTCATTTATCGTTTTAATCCTTAAAAAAATTTTATATCATAAATATTTCAAATTTATTTTTATAAATAAAATTTTACACATAAAATTTATAAAAACATTTAAATAATACTTTTAATATTTTAAAACTAAATTAGACAACAAGAATGTTACAAAAGAAACTTAATAATTTTTTATAAAAAAGATAGATGAAAATATAATTATTATACAAATCTAAGTACTACAACAATATTAATAGTATAGTTAATTTGCTCCGTAACCTCTAAAATCTTTAAAATATTATCTTAACAAATTTTACGTAACCGAAGCATTACAGAGACAATTATATGGAATAATGTGGTATTTTCTTGTAGTTTAATCTTTAATTATCTATTTCTAGTTTTAATAAAATCATTTATTTCTATTTATAATTTTATATTTTAGTGGAAGATTTTATTAATTAATATTACTGTAATATTTTAATATATGGGCTAGTTATTTATAAAAGGTTTATGTATTTATATTAACTATGATAAAAAATAAGAACCATAGTATACAATACAAATAATTTTGAACTTAAATTTGAAGTTTTGTTTTTGGAAAAAAATACCTTAAAATTTCAAATTATAGAGTTTTGAAAACTCTAAAATAAAGAGTCTTTTTGGAGATGTTCTAAGCAATCTGTTGAAAAAAATGTTACATTTACAGCTGCTTATAAATTTATAGTTTAATTGGCCAATAAAAATGAATTTTAAATCATAAAAAGAATGAGTAACGTTTAAATATAGCATGAATGATCTATATAACAGCCTGACACAGAAAAGTCAAAGAGATGTATATATATATGACGTAGAATATCGTTCCTTGTTTAATGTAGAGGGGTGGATACATGACTTTTCGTATGTTGAAAGAGTCAGATCTGCATCTGGGTACGCCCGATGAAATATTGGCTTTGACTCTTAGGTTCTGACTGCATGTCACAATTGGCATTATATTTTTAGCGAGAAATTTGTTTACTACTTCAGCTATTGTTATGCCAATTAGGATGAAAAGTTTCCATTTACATTTTCGCTGTAACTGTTTAAGGGCATAACTGATTTTTGAAACAATCACTGAAAACGCAATAAATCACTTCATACCGCTATGAACATCTTAAATTCAAAAGCTGGTTCCAGATAACATTTTTGGTTACGGGAGGATAAATCTTTTTTTTTACAAAAAGCTGTATAAATATAAAAATAAAATATTCAATTAAATTTTAAATTTGAAATAACAGCAATACTAAAATATATATATTATATATTAATTTATACTATAAAATTTTAAAACAAAAATATTCTGAATATTTTTTAAAAAAATTTAAGAGTATAATTTATAAACAAAAAAATTATATTTATTATAATAATATGATTTTTAATATTTTTATAATTATATAAAATGTAAATATTATTAATTTATTATTTAACCATTGATGCATTTGGAAGTTAGCTAGTTATAAGTATCCTGCAAACGCACCAATTTCTAACCGTTGTACTTATCGTTAAAATTTCTTAGTAACGCTTAAAACTGCAACCATCCATCACAAAACCCACGCAACTGCATCCACAACCCATGCGGTTACACCAGTCAGACCTTAATAGAGTAAAACTGTTTATTCTTTTTTTTAGTGTAACGTTTATTCTTTTCTTCTTGCTATGTGAAGAGAAAATTTTTGTTATGCTGAATATAACTGTTTTTTATTATATTATTTACTCCATTATTGTTTCGGTCAGTTTCTACATATTAATTATTCTCAGTTACTCTTCTAACTACCGATCACACTTTTAATATTTTTGAATTTTTTTATAGATACAGATTCCTAAATTAAAAAATAAGTTTTTATTGTAATTGTTTAAAAAATGTTTTAAGCCTTCAAAACTTCAGATTCAGCCATGTTTATTGTACACAAAACTTTGATTTCACATGGAATAATATCATTTTCCAATAGGAATACTATGAGGTATAATGGGGAGACCATATGTCATAAGAAATTAAATAGTCAACTGCATATTAGTTTCTTCTTTTCTAATTGATTAATCCACAGCTCATCATCTTTAATTTAAACAAATTATTTTCATTTCAAATGGCATATATATTTTTCCATCTAATTTACATATCTTCAAACTTTAATTCACGACTTTATAATGTACTACTATCAATAGCTGTTACATTTGTTTGTTGAAGTTTACTGTTTTCTGACAAGTTATACGTGTTTAGTTTTTCGGACGCTGTTACTCACGTTCATATGATATATGCAGCAATAGCATGTATATTTTTATCATAATTATTTGGTTAAACTATATTTGATCCAAAAGATATATATCAAAAAAATTGGGAGAGGAAAAAGACAAAAAAAAATGAAAAAATAAAAATAAAATCAATGGTTGAAATTACTCAAGGGTAAAACAAACAATATTACATAAAATACACAGAATACTCTAGCATAATTGTTATTTTGTATATACATTTAAGCCCTGATTGATAATTTTACAGAACGGTAAAATGACATATTAAACACTATTTCACAAGCTTTTTACTAATCAACAAAAGTTACGGAATGAAGACAAAAATTGCAAGTTTACGATTTTATTGACAAAAATACAAAGGAAAAAATTATTAAGTAGAAAAGTGTGTGTTTAGTAGATTATTTACAAAATCAACACTTTCACATTATTAAATTATATGATAATATCATTTTAAAATTGTAAATAAATTGCAAGAAACTTTTTAAAATAGTTATGTTGTAAATAACTACAAAAGAAAATATACTACAAATTATTACATAACTATATATATATATATATATATATATTAAAACTTAACTACATATATATATGATATATGAAAAATTAGCTTATTTTCAATAATAATATATATGATACTACTTTGTAGTATTTATTTCTTTTGTTGATAAACAAATTTATCATTTCAACAAAAACAAATATTATAATTTATTTTATAATATTATGATATGCCAGTCTATTATTAAAACCGTATTAAAAAGAAGCTAATTATTTATAATAACAAGTAAAGTATTTTAAATAATTTTTAATTATCATATTTTGTAATAATTAGTTTAATTTCGGTGTTTGTTTTTCCTCATAATAAAGTGAGTATTATACAAAATATTTTAATTGTGTATTTCGCCAATTGGCAATTTTTAATTTTTTTTGGCAACTTAATTAATTTTCCAGAGTTTAAGACTAAGAAATGTTTACTAGCCTTAATTTTTTTGGTTATGTGTATGTCTCCTAATTTCTTTACAAAAAATACATTAAATTATCTATCCCTCAGGGAGAGCCCTAACTAGAAATTAAGTTGGGGAAATTACATGTTTACCACTTTCATGGTACCACTTTTCATTTTTACCACCATTAAAGAGACATTTTCAAAAATACCTTGTTCATTAAGTAGCAAAAGACTCTTATACATTTGTTATTATATATATAATAAATCATTATTTAAAAAAATAATAATAAATAAATAATAAATAAATAAATAAAATAAATAAATAAAAAAAAATAATAAAAAAAAATTATGTTTTCGAATTATACTTTTTTCGAACTTTTTTATAAATTTTTTTTTGATTTTTTTTTTTTCAAATTTCTTTTTGAAAAAAGAAAATTATGTTTGAAACTATTTTTTAAAAAATTTTATATATTTTTTAAGTATTTATTTATATATTTATTAGAATCATAAATTTCACATTCCAAAAACCCTATCCCACCCCTCAATTCTAAACCCTAAGTCTAGATTAGTTAACCTTAAGGGTATAATTGTCTTTTACCATTCATTAAAAGTGAGAAAAATGGTTAGTGTAAACATGAAAAGTTGTACTATGAATGTGCTATTTGTGGTAATTTCCCAACTAAGTTCATCTTAAACAAGACACCATAGTACTATATTTAGTATAATTTTGTCTCCAACAAGACTTCAAATTTGATGCCATTCCAGTATTCCACCAAAATTGGTCTAATGTAAATACTAAATAATGTTACACTAAATTAATGTAATATTATTCATAAAAAAATCTTGAAAATATTTATTTTATTATGTTTTATATAATAATATAGTTCAATTACTATCAAATTTGTAATTAAACATAAATATATTATATTACTTTATTTTTAATTTATTTTCACATAAACTAAAAAAATTAATTTTTTTTTTTACTTTTATTTTTTAAAATCACTAAATGACTATTATCATTTATCACTTACAAATGATAAAAATAGAAATGATCATCTAAATATAATAAAATAGTTATTTATTATTTAAAATAATAAAAAATGAAAAATTATAATTGAAAACATCAAATAATATATAATATTACTTTTGCTGTAAAATTTGGTGTTATGTTGGAGATGACAGGAAAAAGCATGTCACGAAAAAATTAAATTTAGTGTGATTTGGATACCAAATTTGGTATCATTGTTGGAGATTTTTTAAGACCAACTCCAACGGTAAGTTGTTAATGAATTTTTACCTGATTAAAAAATTCAAAAATAAAAAAAAAACAAGAAAATGTGTCAGAATTCTTGCAGTGAAGCTTTAGGAAATCGGTTTAAAACCTTTGACTAAAAACGTTCTTTTTTTTGTGGAAGCACCGTAGCCTATTGGTTAAGGTTTAAAGGCTTCTACATCGATGTCTGGGGTTTGAATCCCAGACTATGCAATTTATTGCAGATTACAGGAAATCCAGGTTTCAAGTCCCGGAGAGAGCGGTTTATTAAACAATTATGCAGATTACAGAAAAAAAACTTGCAAGGGATCTTCAACATGGTGCAAGTAAAATTTGGCCAGGTGTGGATCTTCATAGGACGGCTCAGATGATGCAGTTAGGCGTAGGTCTTCATAAGGCAGGTAGTATTGTTGGTTGTCGAATCGTCTATGTAATATTTCCTATATCATAATTGTAAAATCGTAATAAATCAGCGTTAAAAAAAACTTCATTTTTCAATTGAATAACTTTTTATACAAAATACAAAAAATAAATAAAGACTAAATAATTATCAAAATATTTATATTTTTATTACTAACAACCTGATTTGTATATTTCTACCTTTGAAGTTACTCTAATATATCATCTTTTTTTATACTCAAGAAGGAATATGCCATCCCTTTAGAAAATGTTCACACGTCTGCTTCATCTATACATCAACAGCTCAACACTAAACCCCAGGACCGGCTCGACACCGTCATCGGTCCTAGGCAAAAAAAAAGATTTACTCTCTAAAATTTATATACAAATAATGTTTAAAATATTTTAAAATTTAATTAATAATATTTTGTGTATTATGTAATGAAAATAAAAATATATACATATGAAATAATTTTGGACCCTTTTCAATTGTATTTTGTTATATTTATAATTTTTTTATATATAAAATATAGATTTATATAAAAATTAGACTTCTTAATTATTATTATACAGGAGATATACACTACAAGAAAACGTAGCAGTAACAACGGCGTTTTACGAGGAAATAATTTCCTCGTAAATTTACATACGCTTTACAACGCAATTACGACGAGACATAACTTCGTCGTAAACTCCATGGTAATTTACGACGAAACGTTTTCGTCGTAAAGTAATGTAAGTTTACGACGAAAGTACGTGGAATGCGAAATAGTTGTAAACGTTACATCGACATTACGACGAATCGTGTTAATGTATTCAATGTGCTTTAACTTACCTAAATTCGTTGTAAACGCGTTGTAAATTTTCTATGTAAAATCCATGTAAAACTTACCATATTTCTCTATATATATGTCATTTCCCACAACTCTCTTCCTCACAACACACAACTCTCTTCCTCACAACACACAACTCCTCATTCAGCACCAATTACTATTTCGAAGATAACGATAACGAACATGAGTCATTCGTCTGTCTGCCAATTCAGTGGAGCGACAAGGAGAAAATGGAGGGAAGTGCAGTTGGTTTATACTTGAGTGGAACCTCCGATCATCGTCAAAGGTTCCTCTCAAGTACAAACCAGCTGCACTTCCGTCCACTTTCTCCTTGTCGTTCCACTGAATTGGCAGACAGACGAACGACACAGGTTCCTTATCGTTGTCTTAGAAATAGTAAATGGTGGGTTAACAACGCAATTACGACGAAACCAACGAAACCAAATTTCGTCGTAAACCCCATGTAATATTACGACGTAAGTACGTCGAAAAGAAAACTTTACATCAATATTACAACGAATCATGTTACCGTTATATTTAGGTGAAAAACTTATCGAAGTTCGTTGTAAAGTCGTTGTAAAAAAACTATGTAAAATCCATGTAAAAGTTTCCTTGTAAAATCGTTGTTATATTTCAACTACCCAACTCGAAAATTTCTCTATATATATGTCATTTCCCACAACTCTCTTCCTCACAACACACAACTCTCTTCCTCACAAGACCCAAACGGAAAAAAAAATTTAAAAAAAAAATAGAAGAAAAAATGGTCGGTGGCGGTAGTATTTACGAGTTACGAAGTTGGATGTATTTGCACAAAGATTCTGACGGGAGAGTGACGAATGCATTTCTGAACGGGCTAGAGACATTCATGCACCAGGCGGGCTGTACACCGATCACGCAGGAAAGCGGTAAGATGTTCTGCCCCTGTTCAAAATGCAAGAATTCAAAATTTGCACGTAGTGAAACTGTATGGAATCATTTAGTAAACAGAGGATTTACACCACAATACTACATTTGGTATCAACATGGAGAGGGTTATGGGGGAAATGAAGCTAGTAGTAGTAATGCTAATTTTGAGGATGCTCATCATAATGAAGAACTGAATCATGTGCATAATGAACATAATTATCATCAAGAGGAGCAGATGGTAGATCATGATAGGGTTCAAGATATGATTAGTGATGCATTTTTAGAAACAACTACAACAATAGCAGATGGAACTGGAAATGTAGAAGAACCTAATTTGGATGCAAAAAGGTTTTATGAAATGCTAGATGCTGCAAATCAACCAATCTACACTGGTTGTAGAGAAGGTCTCTCTAAATTGTCTCTAGCAGCTAGGATGATGAATATTAAAACGGATCATAATTTACCTGAGAATTGCATGGATGCATGGGCGGAGTTGTTTAAAGAGTATTTGCCAGAAGACAACGTGTCTGCTGAATCTTATTATGAGATTCAGAAATTGGTTTATAGTCTTGGGTTACCCTCGGAGATGATTGATGTTTGCATCGACAACTGCATGATCTACTGGAAGGAAGATGACAAGTTAGAAGAGTGTCGATTCTGCAAAAAACCACGATTCAAACCGCAAGGCCGTGGGAGGAATAGGGTACCGTACCAAAGGATGTGGTACCTACCAATTACAGACAGATTGAAAAGATTATATCAATCTGAGAGGACTGCTGCGTCGATGAGGTGGCATGCCGAACATGTCCAGAGAGATGGTGAGGTTGCACATCCATCAGACGCAAGAGCGTGGAAACATTTCAACAAGGTACACGGAGATTTTGCTACAAATATTCGGAATGTCTATCTTGGGTTATGCACCGATGGATTTAGTCCATTTGGAATGTCTGGTAGACAATATTCTTTGTGGCCAGTCATTCTTACGCCGTATAATTTACCGCCGGATATGTGCATGGAACAAGAATTTCTATTTTTGACCATATTAATCCCAGGGCCGAAGCATCCAAAACGGTCTCTTGATGTTTTTCTTCAACCGTTGATAGAAGAGCTAAAGCAATTGTGGTCAGAAGGGGTGAGGACGTACGATTGTTCCTTGAAAAACAATTTTACGATGCGAGCAGTTCTGATGTGGACGATAAGTGATTTTCCTGCTTATGGGATGTTGTCTGGCTGGACAACACATGGAAGATTATCTTGTCCGTATTGTCTTGGATCCACGGATGCTTTTCAACTGAAGAATGGTAGGAAGAGTTGTTGGTTTGATTGTCATCGTCGGTTTCTTCCACTTGCCCATCCGTACAGAAGAAATAAGACATTGTTTCGACACAAAAAAATTGTGAGAGACAGTCCTCCTCCATATCTCACCGGCCAGCAGATCGAAGCGGACATTGATTATTACGGAGCTCAGGAAACAGTTAAGGTTGGAGGAAATTGGCATGTTCCTGGAAATATGCCTGATGGGTATGGTGTATCTCACAATTGGCATAAGAAGAGTATATTTTGGGAGCTACCCTATTGGAAGGATCTTCTCTTACGCCACAATCTGGATGTCATGCATATCGAGAAAAACTTTTTTGAGAACATCATGAATACATTACTTAACGTCCCTGGGAAGACAAAAGATAACAAAAAGTCAAGGATGGACTTACCTGATATTTGCTCAAGAAGTGAGTTACATATCAAGAGCAATGGAAACGTTCCTGTTCCCATCTTCCGGTTGTCATCAGCAGCCAAAACAACCTTGTTTGACTGGGTTGCATCGGAAGTTAAGTTTCCTGATGGTTATGTTTCAAATATGTCAAGATGTATTGAACGAGGTCAAAAGTTCTCCGGAATGAAAAGTCATGATTGTCATGTGTTTATGCAACGACTGCTTCCATTTGCTTTTGCCGAGCTCCTTCCAGCAAATGTCCACGAAGCACTTGCAGGTAATTATAAATTTATATATATACATATGTTACGAAATGTTATTAATTTGATTCCTTTTAAAATATACAGCCATCGGAGCATTTTTCAGAGATCTTAGCACACGTACGTTCAAAGAAGAAGTCATCGAACAACTTCATCAGAACATTCCGATCATATTGTGCAACCTGGAGAAGATATTTCCTCCTTCATTTTTTGACGTCATGGAGCATCTAGTTGTCCACCTACCGTATGAAGCATTGCTTCGTGGACCTGTTCACAACGGATGGATGTATCCGTATGAGCGACAGATGAAACATTTGAAGGGGAAAGCAAGAAATCTTGCAAAGGTAGAAGGTTCAATAGTTGCAGGGAGTTTGACAGCCGAAACATCTAACTTCACATCATACTATTTTGCTCCAACTGTTCGTACGAGAAAAAGAGTTCCTAGGAGATATGATGATGGTGGAGTACCGACATCATATCCAATTGATGGTGTTCCTGACATTTTCTGCGAAATAGGACGGTTTGGTGGTAAAACGAAAGAAGTATGGTGGTCATGTGAAGAAGATAAACATAGTGCCCACACTTATATTCTGCTCAACTGCGAGGATGCAATGACCCGTTACTTTGAAAGGTAAATATTTTTGTGAATGTTAATTATATGAATTAAAATTAATTATGTATGATTTGATTATTTGTTCAATTTGCAGGATGTTTGTATCTCAAGTTGAAGAAGCAATACCAGGAATATCTGCAACTGATGTGGATACACGTAAAGATAAGCACTTTGTCAAGTGGTTAAAATCACAGGTAATATATCTCATACTATTATATTAATTAAGTAAGTGTTTAAGAATATATATATGTTTTTTGCAGGTTGATTATGACGATCCTTATTATCCCGTATGGTTTCACGAATTGGTTCAAGGTCCAGTTGCAAAGGTCACCACATCACCTATGTATTTCACACGAGGATTTACCTTTCACACATACGAGTATGGGAGACATCGGGCAACGAGTAACTACGGAATATGTGTGAAAGGTGAAACAGACTTTTACGGGATATTGCAGGAGATTATTGAAGTGGAATTTCCGGGTTTATTGAAGCTAAAATGCGTCCTCTTCAAATGTGAATGGTTCGATCCTGTTGTGAACCGAGGGATTCGGTATAACAAATTTGGTGTTGTGGATGTCAATTTTGGGAGAAGATACAACAAATTTGAGCCTTTCATTTTAGCTTCACAAGCCGAGCAAGTTAGCTTCCTTCCTTATCCTCGGCTTCGAACTTCCGGGATAAACTGGGTAACTGCTATCAAAGTTACACCTCGTGGACGCATTGTCGTTGGAGAAGAACCGCCCTTGCAAGAAGAAGACGCTATCACTGAAGTTGAGGTACCAGAACAACCAACTGATGAAATCCTTTTGATCGACCCGCAAAACTTTCAATATGAAGATATTCCCGAAGATGCGACAGATGAAGCACGTGAAGACGAGTTCGAGAGAAGCGACGATGATGATTGTAATGATAGTGATGAGAACGAAAACGATTTAGAGTGATGTAATAGTGATGAGAACGAAAACGATTTAGAGTGATGTAATATATGTATCAAATGTTGGATTTCTCTATTGTAACATTTTCTAAAAGAAAGAGTAAGAAGTAGTATGAAATAAGATATGATGTTAGATGATATGTGACTTTGGGGTTTAGGGATTTCATTCTCGGTGTTTAGGGTTAAGCGTCGTAATTTCGTCGTAAATGAAAAAACGCGGGCCTGGTAATTTCGTCGTAAAACGAAAAACACGGGCCTGGTAATTTCGTCGTAAATGAAAAAACGCGGGCCTGGTAAATTCGTCGTAAATGGAGAAACTCGGGCCTGGTAAATTCGTCGTAAATGGAAAAACGCGGGCCTGGTAAATTCGTCGTAAAATTACGTCGCTTTTACGACGAATCCTAATCTATATAAGGAGACGCCGAGAGCGAGGCTGCCTCGCTCATTCCTCCCAAATTCCTTTGCTCTCTCTAAGGTAAACTCTCTCTTCTCTCTTTTTTTTTTTTTAAATTAGTTTAGGTGATTAGTTAGGTAACGGAATTAGTTTAGGTGATTAGTTAGGTAATTAGTTTAGGTGATTAGTTAGGTAACGGAATAATATTTTTATTATGTCGTAATTGATTAAATTTATTTTAGTTTTTTTAGATGGCTCCTAGAAGAAAATCCAGAGCACCTAGCTATAGAGATTTGTTTGGCGACGATGGTTCCGGTACATCTTCTTCCGGTCCATCGTCTTCCGGTCCATCATCCTCCACCGCAGTTCCAGACTCTCAGCCTTCTCAGAGAGTTGCTTGGAGTCCTCCTCCACCGCATATGCCTCCACCGCAAATGCCTCCACCGCATATGCCTCCACCTCCTCCTCCAGCGGCTGCACCTGAGCCTGTCCCAGAAGGTGCAGTTCATCCGGATTTGCGTGTGCCTTCATATGCCCCATTCGCGAGATATACGGTAGAGGATTTGCTTGCCCAGCCTGGACGGGAGGGTTTGGATGTTCTAGACCCCGATAGACCCCGAGGAACTTATTGGTAAGTTATTAATTTTTATTACATTAAAATTTAAATTATTTTTATTTTTTAACGGTTAAATTGTTTTCCTTTCAGGTTTGGGGCTAACAACCGTGTTGGCCGGAGCGTTTCGAAAACGATTAAGGGTTACTACGACGGGGCATATCCGAACTGGAGCAAGACTCCAAATCACGTTAAGATCACTTGGTTTAAAATGTTTGCGGTAAGATTTTTAAATTTAATTAAATTTTCACTTTTAAATATGTATATATTTTTTAAATATTATTATTAATTGTAATTTTTCAAATTTTTTGTGTTTCAGCAAAAGTGGCATTGGTCTTTGGGAATCACCGAGATGGTGAAGGCGGAATTCGTTGCAAAAGCAAAGATCCGCCTCTGCAACACAGTCTCCGATTGGAAGGACAAGTGGGAGCTCGACGGGTATGAGGGAAAGCCCACTGAGCTCACGAAGGATGTGTGGGATGGCCTCATCGCCTACTGGAAGCACCCCTCTTCGATCAAAAAGGCCAATTCGTGCTCGGCTTCTCGAAGAACGAAGGATAAAGATGGTAATTTGCCCATGCTTCACAGAACCGGCCAAAAACCACATGCAGGCATCCGTCTAGAAGTTGTAAGTTTTGTTTTTAAATATTTATTTTAAAATATTCAATTAATATAATTTTTAATATTTTTTTTTGTAGTTGGAGAAGACGGGAGTCTTACCATCTCTGTCTGACCTATTCAAGATGACTCACGCCACATCCGACGGAGTTTTTGTGGATCCTGCATCTGAGAAACTCGCTCAAGCAGTGGCTACTCGGATTGAAGAACGGGAGACGCAACTAACTCAGGAGTCTCCCGATGGATTACCCGTCACATTGTCCACCGAAGAAGCCGACAGAATCTTCGAAGAGGTAGTACAACTAAAAATTTTTGTTTACATTATTTTTAATAACTATATTAATATATGTTTTAATTTTATAGCTGGCTCCTAGAAAGAAGGGACGAATAGTCGGTATAGGCTCTGTTAACCAAGTTGCAAGGGCAACTTCGTCATACACTTCGAGACGGGATGAAGAGACTTCTCAGATGAAAGCTCGAATGGATAGCCAGCAGGTTCGTTTAGACTCTCTTGAGGATTTGCTAGACGTGATGGCCGTGGGAAACCCGGTTATGCAGAGAATGTTGAGTCAGAGACGAGCCGCTCTTGGGTTGCCAGTACGAGATCCCCAAGAGTCCGATCCAACCCGTCAACAGCCGAGCAACCCCACCGACTACTTCGATGATATGTAGTTTTTTTAATATTTTGGTTTGTATTATGAATTTAAATATTATGACTTTTAAATGCTTTTTTATAAATGTTTTTTATTTTCATATTTCGTTTTAAAATTAAAATTATTTAAAATTCAGAATTTTAAATAAATTCAAATTTATATATATATATATTTGAGGTTAAAAATAATATTCAAAATATATTATAAAACGAAACGTCGATGTAGGCTCGACGTAAACATTTACAACTGATTACCGTCGAAAATAATTACGAGTCTTTTACATCGAAGATTTTACGTGGTCTTTACATCGAAATGTTACGTGGAGTTTACATCGAAACATTTACGAGGGTGTTACAACGAAAATGTTTACGTGTGCTTTACATCGAATCCATTACGTGGAGTTTACCACGAAATTTTACGTGTCGTTTACGACGAATCTCTGCCCTGCGCTTTACGAGGAATATATTTCGTCGTAAACTTAACAAGTCATTTACGACGAAACATCGGTTACGACGGGCGTTTTACGACGAAACGTGTTTCGCGGTTCATTCGTCGTAACACCCCGTTTACGACGAAGTTACAACGTATATTGCCCTCGTAAAAAATATGTTTTCTTGTAGTGATAGACTTAGGTCAGTCGCACCGTTTGTCTCCCAATGAGCCGGCCCTGCTAAACCCACACACACGGAAAGAGCCCAAGATTCATTGTAACGTTTTTGGTGATATGAAAATATAAATATATATTTGACGACACATATATATTCATCTATACATTACACATCGTCAACATGATGATATATTTGACAATGAACAGATAAACTAGATATCCCCCAGACTAAAAAGGTTATAAAATGTTAAAATACAAGGCTTTCCAAAGGCGTTTATTTGTCTGGCATCGTCTTATTATTTTTTTCGAAAGAAAATTGTTATATTTAAGCTGAATTTCTTTTCGTTTTCTAGGTCAAGAAAATAACACGTTATTAATAGACCTGAATAGCTAGAAAAGAGCATCGGCCTCGAATTCTATAAGAGAAAACAAAACTTTAAGTAAAGGATAAAGGAAAATGGTAGCATCCAATAGAAACAGTGGGTCAGTGGCATGGATTGCGTCGTGTCCATCTCATCATTACTTTGAAAAGTTTCTTTTTATCTCATTCACGCGGTTTACGTCAGACTTTTGAAACACAACGACCGTTACTTTTACGTCACGTGTTCATAATCAACGGTCCAGATTGAACTGGTATCTAACTGGCTGTGAGGTCACCGTGAACTGTAACTCCACTTGTGTCTTTGTGAAATATCTTATTTTATCCTCGTCATATAAAAACAAATCAACATACTCCACTCCCATATAATTTAATAAACTTTGTTCGATTCATTATAATCAACATACAGTAAATTTAAAAAACACTTTAGCAGATATAAAGTTATAAACATTACTTTTTGAAACGAACATGGTTTAAGACTTGAAGTTCTTAGTCCTTGTGACAACTTTCCTGTTGTAAATAGAAAGTAGGATTTGAAGTTTTAACCTAATGACAGATTGTGCAGAAAATAAAAATGGGCGTGGTCGTTTTCGGAGCAGTTGGACGTCGTTTTAATGAGGAAGGACATGTGAAATTTAGGTGAATAACCCTTGACCTTTTTCTTATTCGGTTTTACCATCGTCTTGGCGTGGTAACTTGAATAAAGTGACATATGGTCCATTTCTCCATTAGAAAAATACTTAACTAGTAGTAGTACAACAAGCTTTGTATTAGTACATTGTTTTTGGATTCTATAAACTTGTTGCTATCAATAGACATAGTTCCCAACTTGAATTGTAACACCACCAGAATATAGTATATGCGATGAAAAATATCTCTGAGTTGCTCCTTGGCTTTATTATGGATTTGCAAGGTGTGTAATATGCAGAATGTTTCGTAAAGCTTTAACATTTGTTTCAGTGGCTTACACACACATGACACATCCTTATTTTACTCTCTTTAATTCCATAAAATCCCCTTTATTATGGTTTTTTAAAAATGATAATGCAGTTTTAATACATACTAGACTTTGACCCGTGCACCGCGCAAATTTTGTTTTTACTTTTTATAGATAAATATTTATTTTGTGTAAGTAATATTGGGGGTGATTGGTTGGGATTTAACTTAGTACTTTAGCTTTAATTTTTCCTAAAGCACTAATCCTAACCAATCATGCTTTAGCTTTATTTTCTAAATTAAAGTCTACAGCAAAATTTAATAAATGTTTGCCAATCAAGTTGTAGCTTTATTTTTTCAAGATACAGCAGAAAAAGTAAAACTTTAATTTTTCTATTTGTTTTAGACAAAAATCCTACATTCTTATTATTTGGGCTGTAGAAAAAATAAACTCATAACTGAAAAAAAAACCCACGTTTTATTTTGATCAACATACGACTTAAGGAAAACCCTAGCGTAACACTTGTTTTATAAATACCTAGCTTTTATAAATACATAGATTTTCTTCTTCAAAGCATTAAGTCTAGAAAACTAAATTTTCAAATACGTTTTCCAAATCACGTGAGAAAGAAGAACAACTATTGCCTGTTGGAGCTAAACCTGTCCATCGGTAAGAAAACCAAACATTTTGTAACACCACTATAGTGGTTTAAATTATGAGTTCACGCTTCTCAAAGGCGACTAAGACTAAACATTACTCTGTTTGTTTCATATTTGTGTTATTATGTGTATATATGATACATGGAAGGCTTTCGAGACGAGATTGCAATGAATTTATGGATTCTCGTAGATAAATTTATTATTATTTAGATGGTGGTTTTCCTTTGACTATTTTTTTTTAATTTTAGATGGTTTTCTTTATTTTGGATAGATTTTATAAATTGTTATATTTTTAAATTAACAGAAAAGTTTTTTTTTACAGCTACAACACATTTTATCCAATCATGTTTTATTTTACAAAAGTACAACCAATAATTTACAGCTACAGTTATCATAACTACAGCAAAAATCTCTGCAGAAAAATATACTTTAGTAAAATGTACAGCTACAGCCAATACATTTACAGTATAAATTCTACAGTAAAATTTTTACAGTACAGTCCAACTAATCACCCCTATTCTATACTTTTAAAATTTATCGTGTGCGTGTTTTTGTTTTTAATTTTTATAAATAAATATTTTTTTGTGTAAGTGATAATATATATTTTTAAAGTTTATCCATATAAAATAATTGTTTAATATAATATTTCTAAAAACAATAATTTTATAATTTATATTGAGTATTATAAATTGTCTTGTAATTCATTAATTGTATCACTTACATTTTTAGAATATGACCCGTATATCCGCACAAATATTTTTATTTTTTATGGATCAAATTTTGTGATAAGATATAATAAATTTATTTTATATACTATTTAAAATACGGTGTTATATACTTTGTACTATTAAACATATTTATCATATTGAATTTACATTGGCTTATTATTTATAATAGAATATACATAAAATAATAAAAGGCATGATTTTATCCCCAATATTTTTGGGTTTAATGTTTAGAATATTTTGTTTATTATGATTTTTGTTTTAAACCTACGAATAGGGAAAATGAAGATTTTATTCTCTTGTTGCCGAAATCTTTGTTAGTGTTATAATTATTTAAAGAAATTATGTAATAATTAGAAAAGATAAGCATAACCTAATAATAGGTTTATTTAATTTTCAATGGTATTAGATTGTAAATATTTTATAAGTTTAAGGGTAAGAATAAATTTGTACTTCTCTTTTAATAATATAGATGTGAAACTTCTGAAAGGTAAACGAAAAAAAAATTCATCCAAGAAATATAATCCATGACTCTTTTTTATTTTCTAATAAGAAGGTTAGGTGTAATGTGAGGAACGTTTTGTAAAGTTTAACACTTTCACATCCTTGATCATTTTTTATAATTCCATTTTCCATTTTGAGAAAAAAGTTTCCACCGTCAGATCACCTAACTATCTTTATGTCAAACCAAACAACCTTTTGTTTAGTTTTGCTGCTTTAAACATATCTTAACTACTATTTTTTACATATATACCAGAAGACTAACTCACCTAACTAATCTCTTTTGGACAATCTAGCCTAAACCTGAACCGGGAAATATGGAAAAAACAAAAACAAATCACATTTATCTTAATGGGCCATTGGTTTAAAAGCCCAGCAGACCTAGGAAGGATAAGCTCATCATCTGGATATCCAGGAAGGACTTAAAGATTCTACAAAGGACCTAAAGTGTTTTGAGTTTGGTTATGTTCTTAGCTACTCAACTCACTCTTACATGTTCAAGACTCTAACTCAAAGCCATCTCTACTTGAACCAATCTAAACCTCAAACCAACTCAGACTCTGTTCGATACGCTCTGGTTTCAAAAATGGAGACACGAGGAGGTTACGATATAGCCAAGACTAAGGTGAGTGTCGTTGTTGAGAATCAAGGGAAGATGGGTGAAAACAGTTCCAGTGCTGATGTTTGTGAGGCATGAGAGAGGAGAAAAAGGAAGGGAAACGCATAGAGAAACAGCTTGTAGGGTTCAAGTAAGGGCTGAGGCACAAGGCGAGTACTCGCTATTTTGCGTGTATTTGCTACTTGACTTGCCTTACACGAGTAATAAAATTTTCGACATGTACTTGACTTGTTAAAAATGAGTACTTGTTATTTGAAGTACTTGATCAGAAATTAATTACTTGCAGTTTACTTGCACACTTTATTATTTGCTATTTACGAGCACTTTGAACTATTTACGAGTTTTTCTGAGTATTTAAAAAACTACTTACTAAATAATATTCTATTAGAAATAGACATGAAAGTTTATCTTGTTTATTCTTTACTTAAAATAACATGTGAATTACTTTAAACGAAATATTTGTTCATATTAGAAAGAAGACAAATAAAAAATATATAAATATTTTGATATATAAGCATTGTATAACTTTCACGATGACAAAAATGTCTCTCTAAGCAAGTAACAAGTAATAACAAGCTAAATTTTTAATACTTGTTACTATTTAATACTTGATTAGATGACAATGAGTATTTAAAAATCAAGACCGATACAAAACAAGTAACAAGTATAAGCAGAGTAACGAGTATTTTGTCTATTCCTAAATGCAAGTATAACAAAAAACAAATATGAAGAAGTATTGAATATATCATGTAACAAATATTAAGTAATGGAGCGAGTAACATGACAAATAGAAGTCAATTACTAAAAGTAATAATGATACTTGATATTTGAATTGGTCTTTAAAGTAATGAAAATTATCGACTTGTTATTTGCCTTGATAACAACGAGTAATTGAATTTTCGAGACGGATACGAGTCAAGAAGCGAATTTAAGGCGAGTACGAGTAATGATGCCCAATCCTCAAGAGCATTGTGTTCAAGTAATGGAGAGCAAGCTAAAATGGAGTTGGAGATTGGTCTTTGTGAGTATTTGATCAAAGCTAACGAAGGAAAGTATTTCTTAAGCGTTAGAGATTCAAACCTCCTTCTTACCGTTAATGTCTGAATCTCAAAACATATAAACCAAACTCAATACTGGAGTGGTAATAACAATGTAACGGACGTGATTTTGTATCTAGTACATATTATAAAACTGTTCTTGATGATTCTTGTCTCACTACATAAGAACTCAGAAAGTGAAACACAAAACTAAAGAGAGACAGATCTTCCATTAGGTAAGGGTCTCATCAAGCTTCTGTCTGTATTGCGCCAATCTCTGAAACCAAGAAGCATTACTCATTAGTCATCATAACCATGGAAACAAACAAACGACCAAAACAACTTTGCTTGGTTGTACCTTAGTATAAGCATAGACACCAGCTTCTGTAGGACCAACGGGGCTTCCTCGTCTCATGAACTTTCTATCTTTGAAGATGTAAAGCAACGGTAATCCCGTAGATAGCTCTAGACTTGTAACCTTAAAGAACCAAAACAAACTCTTAGCAAATACCATTCTTGAGAAGACTCATTCTAGTTGTTTTTGTTACCTCTTGAGAAGTTAATTTGTCAAGATACATAATGATAGACCGCAACGAGTTCCCATGAGCAGCAATCAACACGTTGTTCCCAAACGCAAGCTCTGGTTGAATCTGCACAAACGATTATTACACTAAGTAAAGAAAAAAAACCAAAGAAATGAAAATGAATCTTTTTGTTGAATCATACATTGTCTTCAAAATATGCAACTGCTCTCTCAGCACACATCTCCAAGCTCTCTCCTTTAGGAGGAGGAATGTGGTAACTCCTACGCCATTCATGAACTTGCTGTGTTCCATATCTCTCAGCTGTTTCTTCCTTGTTTAACCCCTGCAGCTCTCCATACCTAATTCAAGACCAAAGAATAGTCAAAAGAAAGAAACCAGGACTGGGATTTTGAACCGAACCAAACAGAACTTATTTGTATTCGGTAGATTTTTTTAAAAAATTCGGTTTTGGTTCGACAACAGGTTACTTCAGTATTCTTAAGAAAACAAGAAAAAATTATAAACAAACCATACCAAAAACCGAACTTATTTGAAATTTTAACAAAATTAAATCAAACTGAAATCAAAAACTTCGGTAAGATTTTCAAAACCCAAACAAACCGAAATAACCAAACTTATTTTGAAATCTGAACAAAATTGAACCAAAATATAACCAAAATCAAAAACTTCAGTAGGATTTTCAAAAACCAAACAACCAAATACCAAACCAAACTTTATTTCGGGTTAATTCAGTAAGATTTATGTTGAACCGAACTACACAAAAACTGAACTACCTGAACCCGCATGTCTAATAGAAACACAAGAAAAGCTATAGATTATGTTGTTTCTTACATTCTCTCGTTCAGTTGCCAAGCAGCTATAACAGGGATAGACTGTTTCCTAGTTTCTTCGCTGAAAACATGACTCCAAGTCTGCGCCTTTTCACTCTCATCGTGTAAGATGATTGGAACCTATAAAAAAACACCAACAAAGTCAACTTCAAGAACAGAAAGGAAGCAAAGCTCATTTGAAATGTGTTTTGTGTAACCAACCTTCTTGCAGCGATGTTGAGTCATGGCAAGCATAGCAGTCATCTGAGCACGGATGAGAGAAGAAGTGAAGATCAAATCAACAGGGATGTTGCTGATCCTCTTCCCGGCTTGGATAGCTTCAGCCACACCTTTCTCGGTTAATGGAACATCAACACAGCCCGTGAAGAGATTCTTCTCGTTCCATAACGATTCTCCATGCCTGATTAGTATCAGAGATGCTTCATCTGAATAAAATAAACACAATGATTCAGTGATGTTTCTTAATGAGAGGAGCAAGGAGAAAAGGAGTGTTAGTTACTTGATTTTTTCTTGTAAGATTGAGGGATGGTCTTGGAAGGAGACAAGACAGGGTCAAGAAGTGGAGCTTGAGATGCAGTTGCTTGGATCTTGAATTGTTTTTGTCTGAGTTTGATAGGAACATTGAGAGGTTCCTTTAGAAAGTGAGAAGCTTTGAAGTTAGAAGAAGGTCTTTGAGAAGTAATTGCTTGCTGAGACACAACCGTAGCCATTTCTGCAAAACTGATACATCAAAGAGTAGTAAAGCTAAGTGATTAAATTAAAGATCTCTAATTTGATTAACTAAATCCCTAATGCAGCAAAAAAAAAAAAAAAACGAAAATCACATTGAACAAAATTGATCTCGTGTATAGATAATAAATTGAAAATCCAATAAGACATAATAAACATACCAGTTAAGAGGCTGTGACGATGATGAAACCGAGGATGGAGAGGAGGAGAAGGACAATAGAACAATAGATGAAAGTTTTGAATCTTTATATAAGGACGAGAGAAGATAATGGGAAGACGACGACGCCAGGGGGTTGTTAAAGGCAGTGTGTGTGTGTGTGTGGGATCAATTGAAATGATTAGGGTTTTTATTTGACTCTCTCCCTTTTTCTCTTCTACGAATTGGAAAGTTTTCTTTCTGACGGCGACCAAACTTGGGTTTTTGACATTTGGCAATTTTCTGGTTCTGTTTTTCTGTCTTTTTTTTGGCATTTTCTTCAATTCTCGTTATTTTATTTTGTTTTTTGTTTTGCTTCCCACAACTGTTTTTATTTTTATAATTCGAATAAACTGCAAGTGAAATTGCAGAAATACGTTATAATATAATATGGAATATTGAGTTTGGTGATGTACTAGTAACTGATTGGGGACAGTTGGTCCAATAACCCTTGGTGTCTTGGTAGGGTTGCATACCAAACCTGAGGTCTCTTTGCCTCTTTGGTTCGCTTAAAAGTTTTTCTCTGTAGTGTGTACACACACACGCACAATATTTTATCATGGAATGAGAAATAACTAGGCCCACCAAAGTCCATTCAAAATTTTGTTTGATACCCAAAGTAGATTGGGGAGTTGAGTTTGTAGTCAGTCCAAAGACCTGACTCTGACGCTTTTGGGATGGTTTGTAATTAAGTCCAGTCCGATTTAATCTGTTTGATGTAGTTAAAACACAACCACTATATTAGCTTAGTGCAAATCATCATACAAATTCGAACATTTAGTATTGTAAAAATCATTAATTTAATAGAAATGTGTACCTATGAATTTTCATGTATTTTGTATGATATGTTTCACAAAAAATTACTTATCTTTACCTCTTCTTCTAAGTTTCTTTCCACCTCATGTTTTATATCATAATCTCCATAAAACCATCAAGTTCAGCTGGCATGTAGTATGTAAAGCTATTAATAAAGATGAATAACAAAAAAATCAATATTAAAGACACTTCCCAAGCCGGGAAGTAACACATCAATATAAAGAAAAGCTTACACCAACATAGTTCCAATCACCGGACTCATCATCATACAAAACAAAAATAAATATATAAAAAAACATCAGATCACAACATCGATAAGGAGCAGATCTACTAATCTCAAATCTCATTTTCATCGACCTGATACTTCTTAATCAACTCAGAGCAAAACACATCAGTAACATCTTTCTCAAACCCCATGTTAGCATGCCTAATCTGCTCCGTAATACCATTGTAATGGTTCAATATCACGCGCGCCTGTTCACGTCGTTCAGAGATTTTCTAATAACCCTTGTCTGAGCTTTTTTTCTTTTTTGTAAAATATTAAAATTTATTACCAATTTTTAGATTTTTTACAGAAAGTACTGAGACAAAAAAGGAATAGAGAAGATATAAACAAAGCTAAACACAGACTCAATTCTAAGTAAGCAGAGACTGACTCAAAGCTAAGAAACATAAGCAAATGATACATGAAAATCTGAACAACCGCCTGCCATAAAATGAAATCCGCAGTGAATGCGAGAACTGAACCCGGTAGAATTTGGCTTACCCGATGATCAGTCCTTAAAGATCGGATTTTTCAAGAATAGCTTGCGATGACATCAAGACTTGCAGCCTTCACGGACCGAGACCTTCACCCGAGACCAAGACACCAAATCAGACTAGGAAGAGCTTTATTTGGAAAAGGAGCAACCAAAGCCGCCACACACCATCGAACCTGCACCAACAAGACCGAGAAAACAAGCACCGCCTTCAGCCAAAGCGGTCAAGAGCCAGCCCAAAATCAAGCCCCCGAAACTTGAAGACCTAGCACGCGCTGCCACTGAGAGGAGAAGCCTGGTTGACAAGATCAAAGAATCTCCACCTCGCACACGCCCCCGCTACAGAGAACCTGCAACAGACCAGACTGGCTTGGAAAAGATGGTAACTCCAGACGAGCCCCTGAGAGAAGACTGACTGGCTTAACAAGACGACATATGAGAACCACCAAGGAAGTCAAAGAAACACCGAAACTCCACCACTCAGGAGAAACAGCACCGCCTTCAGCCTAGTGAGACTACTCACCCACGCCGAGAAGACAACCAGAGGAGGTAGAGGAAGAGAGAGGCCCACCTCCGATATCCAGATCTGACGCCAGATTTGAACCACCACCACCACAATTTGACAAAGACAACCACACATCCACTCCTCCACATAGATTTACCAGAGATCCGAAGCCAAAAGTGCCAGATCTGACCCGTGGTGACACAAAGACTCAGAGCTCTAGGAAAGAAACCGAGAGGAAGGACGGAGAGGAGAGGAGAGGCGAGGGAGAAGAAAAAGCTGCAAAAGGGGGGCAGACCGGCAACGGAGGAGGAAAAAGTCGCCGGCCACCCAAAACTGAGGCTATTAGGGTTTTCCTTTGAGAGGATTTAGAGAGAGAGAGAGAATTTAGAGAGAGAGAGCGTTACTGTTAAAAGAAGTTCCCTTGCCTGAGCTTTTCAGAAGCATAACATCGCACATCTCGTCATTATGGTTGTCGTGGAAAACGAACATGTACTTTCCATGCCTGTTCGATACAGCTATGTTTGTGTAGATCTCTTCTATTGTCTTCCTGTTTTTGCACACAAGCTTCACCATCGCACATGTACATAGTTTAGATCTAAGACATAAAAGCACAGATCTAACGAACTAGTTCCATCAGATCTAACGAATTTAGAGAGGGAGAGAGAGAGAGATTACAAGGGAGTACATAGGAGGATTCAGCGGTCTCGAAACTGAACTTGCATGTGTCGTAGTAAGTGATGTCTTGAACGACCAGAGTATTTTTTTCTGATGCGTGGCTGCTTCCTCCCCACTAAGGCTATCACTGGCAAGATGGAGAGAACCATCAAGATCACTAGTTTTGCCATTTTCGAGAAGGGAGCTAGAGAGAGTATGGATCGAAGTGAGAAGGAAGTAAAGGTAGAAATTTAAGAAAGTGAGAGGAGAATTTTTTTTTTAACTCTGGATAATTATGTTATTACAAACTATGAAAAATATTACATACGATTTTACAGCCGACAACGCTACCTATCTTATGAGCCGGCAATGCTACCTATTTTATGAGGATTCATGCCTGACTGTATCACCTGAACCGTTATATGGAATCTACGTTGGACGGTACTTATTGCACCATACCAAAAATCTAAGGGAAGAAGATGAAAGCACGTGAGATTAGTAAGGATGTTATTGTAGTTTGAAATTAGAATATGCTGACACTGCAGTATATGATTAGAACTTCACAAACACTTTGTTTAAAAAAAAGCGGTGCGTTTGCGTGATTGCAGATGGATGATAGTAGTTTCTACTTGTTTATTGTCTGTCGGTGCTCACATGGAAAAAAAGCATCTAAAATTAAATGTTTTTCTTGTAATTTTTAAAAGAGGCCCATTAGTTTCACTGATAGGTCTGAGTTCAGTGAGTTGTTATGTAATATGGGCCCTAACAAATCCTTATAAGTTAGTCAATGCAAGAGTATCCTAAACTGAAAGTTCGATCTTGCTAGCGTAATGCATTGCACAAAACGCATAAGCAAAGGTAGTCACACTCATATCTACATTTGTATGTTTGTAGCCGCCTACGACATTTAAAATGATACATTTTCATAAACTTCGGGTATTTTCTGTTAAAACCTTTTCAGCAGAAAAAAGTTTACAACTAATAATAATGCAGTGAACTGTGAACACATGGGAAAAAGGAGGAAAAGGGCACACACTGCGATGTTAATGTTAGAACATGAGATGAGCATTATCATAATAAGTTTGAGAATTGTTTATTCAATCACATGATGATGACATTGATGACCAGTTAACTACTCATGCAATGTGATGTACATTTAGTGGCGAACATCAATTATTTTATCGTACGAAACCAAAAACCTTCTATTTAACCTTTTGATTTTTTAAACTCCATTTGATCAATTATTTTGATCATTCTTCACTGTTATGTTTTTACATATACTTCATTCTTCTTTTTTGGTCTAAAGAAAATTTACTTTTTAGTCAAGTGAAAATCATACTTTCATCACTTCTTTTAAAAGTAATTTAAATTATACTTTCTTCTTCTTCTTCTTCTTTTGTTGTCAAAAGAAAAAATACTTTCATCTATTCTCTTAAATGTAGTATTATATTTCTATTGTGTAAGTTGGTGTTGGACTTGGTCATGTGAATGTGATGTGACCAATCTATTTGATGACTAGATAATTTAGAAAATTTCCAAAGTTGAAAAAACCAAAAAGAAGAAATCATATTCGGATACCAAAGCGGATTTCGAGAAGAGGATGACAATGACCCAATAGTCCATAGATCGGATGGAAATGAGTTCGTTTAGATGGTAAGGTATATCTCTAAGGGTAATGGAAGTAAAATTGAAATCAAAATATCCTACAAATATCACCGTCTAAAAACGTTTTACCATTTGACTGTGAAATGCATAATTGAAATCATCTTACTCTCCAATCAAATCGCTTTGTTGTCTATAGACAAACTATACGATTATACGACTCATACATAGTCGAACCATCCTATACTACTTTGTGTGGTTATAAAACTAAATAGAGTTCAAATTTAATTATTCTACAAAAAAGCAAAGGGACTTTATACCCAAGCAAGTGGAGTGAGGGGGAGTGTATGAGAGTATAATATCTAAAATCAGATCAAGAATCAAAATAATTGAGTGCGTATGTTTTGTTTTATTGTATACTCCTAAGTCTTAATACACATACGTGAGATACTTGCTAAGGTCTAAATTAAGAATAAGATCAACAGTTAACATGACTTAGACATTCACATGAGCTGTTCCCACTTGCCTTTGCTTAATATGGATGGAACAACTCGATCCGTAATATATAAAATGGGCCAACACCACTTTAAATCAAAAAAATAAATAAGCTAAGTTTGGCATAAAAGGCGAAAAGATGCGTGGCCGTGGTTTTAGAATGTTGCCTTAACACAAACGAAAAAGGTTACGACCGTGCTTATAATGTGAGTAAGTTAGTATCAAGATTAAAAGACGGTTAGCACTAATGAGATTAAATAAAATACTCCACCAATTTAGCCTTTCTCAACTGTACTTAACCTTGTATTATATCATTAGACCTTGGTGTATATTGGAGTCGAAGTAATAAGGATCAATAAGACAAAAAAAAAATTTAATGGAAAGCATTAAGCATATTTGCACGTGTACTCCTTATTCTTATGGGCTTATTTACTGAATAGCCAAAAAAAAAAAGTGAAATTAGATTTTTAGAGAAATAGTAGAAAGAGATATGAAGAGAAAGTAGGAGAAAATGGATGTTTTTAGTTAGTTAGTGAATTTTTTTTTTTATCTATTAGATGCAATTTCCCTATTCTTATCCCCAGGTTTAAGAGTATTTTTTAAATATACAAAGTTAGAAATAGAAGAACCACAGAGTAAAACGGGACAACTTCTCATTTCTTGTCCCCTCATAAAAAACAAATACGACAAATTAACGCATATGTGGCACATAATCTAGTAGTATTGTGTAGCTAGCCAATGAATTTTGAGTTTCTAGCTTAAATTTCTCTTAGACACATGCAGTGTCATTTTTGTGAAAGCCTGCATCCTAGTTACAATTTCTCTACGTAGTGAAAGCTCAACGTTATAAAACAAGATTGAAGCTTCTATATAAGGATTATCTTCAACCAAGTGTATAATTCAAACTGGATAAATATACATACATATATAAAGTATTAAGGCTTCGAATGTTTACAACCGTCCCGCCCAGGTCCGGCTCAAGACTTCTGTAGACCCTGTGCTATATATTAAAATAAATATATACACATTATTTAAAATAATTAAAACAATGACATGTTAAAAGTTTGTGGATTGAAGATATCTTTGATTTACAAATTCACCTAAGGTAAAGATACGTGTTTCTGGCTTATTCTTCTTCCCTAGCGATATACCCATAACTCTGAACTTTCTTCAGTCCCTTCCCTTGTGTATATTTGTTGGATAATGATATTTTATTAAATTTTTGGATCCTAAATCTTAAAGAAATTTAAGAACAAAATTTAGGACCCTGTGCTTAAGCACTCCTCGCACACCCCTAAAGCCGGTCCTGGTCCCGCCCCATACCGCAGTTAACAGTAACAAAAAATCTATATATATTATATATCTATACATTTTTATAACTGTTAAAACCGCACCGCAGTTGAACCGATTGTCCTGCACCGCAGTTGAACTGCTTGATATATCGTGTTGGTTTGACAATTAATGTATTTTCACGTATATTTAAGAAGCTAGCTAGTTTAAATGGCATTCGTGGTTTAGTTTTAAATAATGGATATATAGAAATCATGCAGTTACTCTCAGCTTCTTACGATCTTCTTTGGTCGATAAAGATGCCAACCATCTTTATTTTAAATCTCGGACTTGCTTTTGATTTAGCTTTTTAATTCTCCGTAAAACATAATTATATATACTGCTTTTGTTTCGTAAAATAGTAATCAAGGAGCATCGATGCTAGGGTAGAGAGATCAAAGAGACGTTGGAGTTCAGATAGTTACCAAATCTGATGCGGACACATGCCAATTTGGCCAAGTGGTATACTATCCATTACTTACTTATTACGTTAAATTGTGTTAATATCAACTTGCTGCTACAAAATGTATTCACAAAGCAACATATATACTATATCCGTTTCAAAAAGATTCATATTTTAGATTTTTAACACATATTAAAAATTCACATTAAAATTTGATTGCAAATACATTAGTTTTTGTAAATAACAATTTTACATAACTTGTAATCAATACAAATTCAATAAACACCATTAACTTTTTTGAAATTTATAATTTTTTATTAAATAATACATTGAAAAAGTAAAAAATGTATTATTTTGAAACAATTTTTTTTCTATAATGTGGATCTTTACGAAACTAAAAGAATACTATATTTTTGTATATATATTTTGTATGCTATAAACTTTTTGTTTATAAAAAATAATGTGAATATTTTCTCGTGGTGAAATATATGAAAACATTAATGATTCCAGAGTTGATGCTTGAACATATGCACACACTATTTCTAACTTTGATCAACCAATTACCAATCAATTACGCTGCTTTTCTATTTTTATTTTGAAGTGACGACCTCTTCGTAAACTCCGACGATATCCAGCTCATGATGCAAAATTACTACTGCCAATATCCTTAATTTCATTTGTTTTTATCGTTCATTCTACATATCTAGATTCAATCTACTAAGCTGCAATCTCGCCCACATAAGTTTACTGTAAACTTGTAATCTAAATTTTTTTCTTATTAAGTACTTAAAAAAAAATTACACAAGTCTTACATACATTTGATTTTTATTTCAAAATAGATCAAAACTTTTGCACAATAAAAACTTTTAAAATTTAAACCCTCGTAAAAAAGCGCGTGACACGAGAGTGATTAACACATGTTAATTAACGCTCACTGCTTTGAATATGTAATACCCCATCATAATCATATACAAACACATAGCAAGCCACAAACAACATATAAATATATTATAACCATATATATATGTGGGTATTACACGGCGGCTGCAGCTCTCCCTCCTTTGCCGGGTTTTGCGGTGGCTGCCACCACCGATTGCCTTGCCGGTTTACCTTTCTCTTTCCTCTCGTCTTGTGCCATTTGCTGTTGCCTGCACTCTGAACTACAGAAGGCCGTATCTCCCCTGCCATTTATAACGGTTCATCATTAATATGTAACGCTGCATATTTTACTATGACCAAAGTTGACTATTTATTTGTACCTATACATATAGATGTCACGGCCGGGAACAAGTAAGCGTTCGCAGAGGGAGCAAGATCTTAAGAAATGTCCAGCATCTGCGAAATCGCCTGAGTGTCTCCTCAGGTTACCTCTCGGTCTCGGTGTGACCATAGCTAGGAACCGTTCATCTATCCCACGTTGTTGATTAACGGATGCTGCTACGACTTGACCGTTGGAACCGTATGGTCCAACCACGGTGGTTTGGGTTGGACTCTGCTGGTTTGATGATACCTCTGATTCTGCTGGAAGGTTCAGATCAAACTTTATCTCCGACAGACTCGTGGTTCTTTTAATCGGTGGTCGTTGTCTCTTTCCAAGCAACATCGTATTAGTGTGTGTGTTAGCTCTTTTCAAGGATCTGAATAGAGAAAATCTAGAGAGAGAGAGGTAAGACAGAAAGAAGAGGGAGTGAGAAAAGAGAAGGGACAGGGAAGATAAATAAGAACCATGAACTGATGACTGAATCTGAACTGTTCATTTCTTTCTGTCACGGTAATGCCACGTTAGAAATATAAATTTATACAGGATTTTGACCCTCTCTTAAAAACCGCGGGTTTTTCTTTGGATTGTAAACAAAATTTATGAATTAGTATTTTAAAATTGTTTTCTAATATCATGTTAAAAAGTCATATTATATTGAAGAGAAATTTGCTTAAAATTATATAATTTACCAATTAGTTTATTTAAGATTTTGTATACATGATCTTATATAACTCTCTCTTAGGCCTAGACATTTACTAGACCCGGAAAACCAAACCGAAATATGGGTGCTATTTGGGTTTCGATCCATGGGAAAGTACATATTTTCTGGACCCGCGGATCCCTGTTCGAGTCTGGATCCTACCTGAGGGTTGATTAGTACTTGAAATGTTTTGTGTAAATTAGGTATATTTGGATATTTTGAGGTATTACATATACTTTTTAGTTTTGGGTTCGTATTTTCAATTACGGGTTTCGGGGAAAATTCCATATTTAAAAAAAATATTTTGGTTATTGAAAAATTTTGGGTATTTTTCGGTTTCTCTGGTCAGATTTTAGGTAAATTTATGGGTTTTTTAGGTAGTTAAATATTTTTTTGTATTTATTTGAGTTTTCAGGTTTTTCGTGTTTTGGTATTTTTTAGGTATTCGGGTACTTCGAATTTTTTGGGTCTTGAATATCCAAACAATCCATTCCCATTTTTTAACACATCCAGTCCCGTTACATATCCAAAAATTATAGGTGTTTTACAGGTATTTGAATTATGAACCCGAACATATCTGAACCCGAAAGAACCAACCTGGACACATACCAAAAATCTTCAAATACCTAGTTATGTCCATATTTTTAGGATCAAGAGAACTCAAACCCGAAAGAAATCGATCCATACCTGACTCAAATGTCCTAACCTACTCTCTGATTATTTTTGTGTGCATTTTATAAGACCTTAAGATTTATTTAGCAGAATTTTTTGGCTAATTTAATAGTATATATTTGTAGGGTTTTTAATAGTTTTTAAATTTATCTCAAATAACATTTTTATTATAACTTTTTTATAGAGAATAATTTAGTGTAAAATATATAATTTTGTTTTTAAGAGGTGGTTACTTAAGTTTTTATTATTATTAAATTTGATTTTGTAAAATATTTAGAACTATATAATGTAAGATGACATAGTATAATATAACGTATGATATATGTTAACTTTTAAATAAGTTTCAAAATATATTAATTGGTTTAGAAGTCGATAGTATAGGAATGATATTGTTTTGGTTCGTGGGTTAGTCGACCAAAATAGTTGTATTGTCAGCAAATTGGCCAAGTAAGATTACCGTAATATTTGATAAATAATATGGTTAACTCACTAAAGGAAAGGAGTAAAAGTCGGTATATACGGTGTAATGTTATAGACTAACATTTTGTTACAAAAATATAAGGTAAGACAAAAAAAATAGGTAAGTCAAGTGAAAGAGTCCAAACAACCTTTCATAGGTAGATTTTTTAGGATTCTTTCCCTTTTAATAGTATTGATTTGTACAATTTGCATTTATTATGTTTTGTAATATTACTGTTATGTAGTGGGCTAAAATAATTTTTTGTTGCGCAGTAATAAAATCAATAATGAAAATTGAAAGGGAAATTATATTATTTGGTTCCTAACTTCTGGGCTATATAAAGAATGGACCACCCTTCTTGACAACAATGTTTAGTACATTTTGCCCTTTGCAGTTTTATAGAGCCTTCTCTTGTTACGCCACTTCGCATGCCTCATATCTCTTACCAAATTACCTTAACTTTAGTAGATGAAGATTTAAATTGGTCAAACAGAAAAAAATGTTGCATGGGGAAGATACTCTTCAAAAGCTTTGATTTAGTAATAAAATACCTTGTGATTGAAAATCACGACCAGAATCTTATTCTGGTTGTTGCATTGTCACCTAGCTTCTTTACACACAAAAAAACTAGAGATAAAATAGAGTGGCACATTGAACCAAAATGGTCGGTCTCAAGATTCTCAACTTCGTAAGCCCCGAAAAGATGTTTTATTTAAAAAGCATAGTTTTTGTGCTTTGTTTTTTAGACCATTTCCAATTTATTTTGCTATTTTCACCTATGAAATAGAAAAATTATATAATAGAGGTGATATATGATTAAATGTATTCCTCTAAAATAGCAATCTCTAAATCCTTACTAATAAAAGCGACCTTTTGAGGCTCCATAGAGCGTCCACATCAGCAAAAAGTACTTCTCCCGAAAGATGACACGTGGCATAAAATATAGTTTTACATTTTAATATTAATAATTTTCGAAAATTATAAATAATATGTAAACATACAACATAAAAAATGGAAAAACTACATTAAACATATGTAAGATTACCATTTTTCACTAAAAAAAAAAGACGGCTTATCTCCATAATGTAACATTACTATTTTGTAAAAAAAAACATTATATATAATTTTGAAAATAAGAAATAATATGTAAACATACAACATAAAAAATGGAAATACTATATTAAACATGTGTAAAATTACCATTTTACATTTAAAAATAACAATAATATGTAAACATACAACATAAAAAATGGAAAAACTACATTAAACATATGTAAGATTACCATTTTTCACTAAAGAAAATGGTTTATCTCCATAATGTAACATTACCGTTTTATAAAAAAAAACATAAATATAACTATTTGACTATTTGTCCAAGTTCTTCTATTAAACATTGCCGTTTTACATTAAAAATAGAAAAATACATTAAGATTTAAAGATCTATCTTAAAATATAAAATATAGATATTAACAAAATATAAAGTATAAGAAAGAGAAATACACAATATATAGAAAAATAAATAATAAGTAAATATTATAAATATATAAATATTGGAATTATATATACAATAATAAGTAAATGCACAACTTTTAAAAAACGGAAAGAGTACATTAAATATTAAACATCTATCTTAAAATGTAAAATATAGATATTAAGTAAATAGAAAGTATAAGAAAAAGAAATACACAACTTAAAGACAATGGAAAAAGTATATTAAGATTTAAACATCTATCTTAAAAAGTAAAATACAGATATTACGCAAATAGAAAGTATAAGAAAAGGAAATACACAATTTTAAAAAATGGAAAAAGTACATTAGTATTTAAACATCTATCTTAAAATGTAAATCTATCTTAAAATATAAAATTATTAGTAAATAGAAAGTATAAGAAATAGAAATACACAATATAAAGAAAAATAAATAATAAGTAAATATATAATATAAGTAAATACCTAATTTAAAAAATGGAAAATTACATTAAGATTTAAAATTATATCTTAAAATTTAAAATATAGATATTACGTAAATAGAAAGTATAACAAATGGAAATACACAATTTAAAAAAAATGTAAAACGTACATTAAGATTTAAACATCTATCTTAAAATGTAAAATAGAGATATTAAGTAAATAAAAAGTACAAGAAATGGAAATACATATACAGGAAAATAAATAATTATAAATAATGTAAATATATAATATATGAATTATATATATAATAATAAGTAAATACACAATTTTTTTAATAAAATGGAAAAAATTCATTAAACATTAAACATCTATCTTAAAATGTAAAATATAAAATATAAGTAAGTACACAATTTTAAAAAATGGAACAAAGTACATTAAAATTTAAACATCTATCTTAAAATGTACATCTATCTTAAAATGGTAGTAAATTATATAAAAATAGAAATACCATATTAAACAAAAAAAATGTATATAGTTTTACATCAAGAAAGTTCCTATACAACTCATTATTCCATCAACATCAACTCACACTATCAAGGAAAACTTTAAAGCACTCGAGCAAAAAAATGGTTCCACCATCAACTCTTGCCGTCCCAAAAACCTTTAATGACCTTAAAGGAGATCTTTTATAACAACGAACTTTTTGTTAGGTGGATTCATTGTTGGGAAATCCACAACTTCCAAAATCCAAACTTATTCATGGGAATTGAATTGCTTTTCATATACTCAAAGGTATTCTTACAAATTTAAATTAATCTAATCTATAATTTTATTGTTAATATTCATACTAACTCTTTCATGATCAAACAATTACAGTTAATAACCAGTCAAGCGTTTATCCCGAAACATTTCATTCCTCGCCGAATCAAGTATTGATTCATGTTGGTTTAGTATTGTTTTTGGTTTATTAACCGGTTTAGGATGGTCCTATTGTAAATATAATTTAAGTAGGTTTAGCATATATTATGCTTAAAATAACTTAAATTAAATAATAGTAATATTATGCTTAAAATATAATTTTAGAGAGTTTTCAAATATAGTTTACAGAACATTATAGGTGATGAATTTAATTTATTAAATTCATTTATTACTTAAAACTAAGTTTTTTAAAAAACATACTGAGTTATAAATATCAATAATGGATTGGTGAGTATAACATGAAGATAAAAATATAAATATTTGATTTTAAAGATAAAAAATTCAGCTTTTATGCAGTTACTCAATATATAATATCTTAAATTATTTTTAAGAAAATATACAATTTATATATATATATATATATATATTAATCTTCCAAAATTAAACTATTATATTATATGTGAATAATGTTTTTAAATAAAAATAATTTTTAATTTAGAAATAAAATAAAAACAACAAATGATTATTTTCAAATAATGGATGTAATTTGCATTATACTATCATTTAACAAGTATTAGATACGTTTTGATATATCATTATTTTCTATTTCCAGAAAACAATAAATTGTTAAACATCAATATCATCTAGGTTAAATATACGAACAACACAAATTCAAACATCGCAAAAAATATTTACATAAAAATTATAATACAATAATTTAATCAAAAAGTACAATTAAAAAAACAATATTCAAAATAAAAGTTATATACTTTTAATATTTGAAAATCAAAGATATTTTTGCTAAAATTGTACTTACCTGGCCAAGGAGATCGACCATCTTTTTACGGATCGATCGATTGTTGAGCATGTGATCGATCCAAAAATAATCTGCAATTTAATTAAATATCTAAAACATTTATTCCAACACAAAAGAGATAGTTTTGCTAAATATGATAACTAGATAGCCAACAAAATTATAAGAAAAAATATTTAAATATTTAAAAATATTTTAGTTTAACGTGTTAAAATTTAAAAATAAATTTTAATTACGACCTGCATCTTAACATTTATATAAATATATATATCATAACCTAAATATAAATAATTTAACAATTTAAATTAGAAAAAAATAAAAATCCCGGGCGTAGCCCGGATTAATCCCTAGTTTAGAGTAAAAAATAGAAGAATCCTATTTTTCTAAAAGGAAAAAAAAATAAAAATCTCTATTATAGATAATTGAATTAAACTTGTGTAAATTCAAATATAATAATTTTGTTAAATGAGAGTGAGAGAGAGGGGAAGCTAAAGTGGAAGTCTGGTGGTAATAATAGAGGATTTGGTATGACTGAGAGGACAAGTGGACACAAAGTCAGTCAAAAAAGTGAATAGACATTAATTTTTTTTTTCTTCTTTAGTTGCTGCTGATTCGTTCGGTTTTGGACACAACAACAACAACGAAAAAGGTTTTATTCTACAGTAACCAACCAAACACACAAACTGGTCCCTATTTCAGACATTGAAAGTGGGCCATCATTCTTTCTTTCACTAGTGGGCTTCAACATCTGGTCCACACCACACAATTTCATTTTTACTTTTATTTGTTTGGTCAGGGAGGTTAATTATTATCTATATATATATATAAAATTGTCTGCCTCTCTCCTGTGATGCCACGTCGGATCCAGGCTGGAAAGTCGAACGTCCACGGCTTGACACGTGTCTCAAACGCTGCATTTCATTAAGCGTTGACAAATGTGGGCTTTCTCTCCTGATTTTATTGTTGGGCCATGAGGTTAGTTGTTCTGTCGGGCCCGATGGGGTTGTGTAGTTCCTCGAAAAAAAAATGAAAGGTGTTCTCACCAACCCTAATATGAAACAAAGATCCTCTTTCCCCTTCCTGCAGCAGTGAACTGATGACGTTAAGGCTTCCTCATAATTTTCATTTATTAGCTCCATCTCGAATTGTATTCAAAGCTTTCTTACTATCTTAGAGGCGGTGCCATGATCTGTATAAATAGAGGTTTGATTCATTCACTTGAACACATATTGTTCATGTTTAATTGAATTTCCTCCAGAAAGTTTTTGCAATTGCGAACCTCTTGATGTTTTGTTATATATTTAGTTATGGTTTTGATTTTAGAAATAACCCCTTTTTGATTGTTCAGTTTGCAAAATACTTTCTAACCATTAGTGTTTGTCTGTTTTGGTATTTAAGTTTTCAGCTGTCATATGAACTAGCTCGAGCAACAATGGAGATCAAATCAAGCCAGCCGAATCGTCCTCGAGAACCTTGGTATCAATCCAGCCGAATCGTACTCGAGGTCCAAACTCTTTTTTTTTTCAGAATTTTTTTCTCTGTAGCGTGTTGAGGCAAGGCTTTTGCGTTTCTGGGAATCCCGAAATGTTAAGAAAGATGGTGAGCTCATGGGCTTTGATATTCTTTTGGTTGATGGCAAGGTTAGTCTTTTCGACTTAATTGCTTATTTCCACCTTATTATCTCTTATGCCACCATCCCTTCATAGTCGTAGCTGAACTGGAAACTTTTTTTTCGGAATTGTTTTCTTTGGAGTTTTATGCAAGTCTGATTATGATATATTGTGACAAAAAATTTATATTTAACTTTTCACAAAGATTCCTATTGATTCCTCCTCCCTCTCTAGCTGATTCATTTTCTTAAAAGCTTTTAGTTCTGTTCTGAGCTTTTGTTTATTTAATCTAATAGCTCAAAAGAATTTTACGATGGAGTTAGATAGTTAAGAAAGAGGCTGAACGCAGTATTTATGTCAACAATGGAGATGATTAAAAAACTGTTAGCGATTCATTAATGGTGGGGATTCAACGTTACACTTATCATCATGAAAATGGATCTTCTAGGTAAAATAAATCTCATAGTTGAAAAGATGATATTTTGTTTGCTTAATTCCTGGTTCTGTGTTTTAAATGCGTGTATGTCTTCTGATATTATGTGGTTCTATATTTTTCAGATATTTTTCTGTGAGAGCAGTTCAAAACATTAGAGCAGGTGTTAACACCTCGAGCCGGTTGTGTTATTGTTTCGCTTGAGAGAAACTTATTCTGTTATATATAAGTTTAACTAATCAAATATTTGAAAGACATACACGCATTTAAATGAATCAAACGCTTACAAAAATAGGGAAAAGGTTTTAAATTCCTTTAATAATGTTCGAGTTTCGTTTCGACTTGATTGCTAGCTAGATTGAGATACAACAATACGGAAAAGGTTTTTTTGTTTGCTTGAACAAACGCTTTGTTATTTTCCAAATAGAGAATCAACAGAAAAGGGAAAAAAAAATGACAGACTTGAAAAAACAATACGCCCACCGTGTACCTCGAACCCACAACCAAAAGGTTATGAGCCTTGCGCTCTACCAACTGAGCTAGACGGGGTTGGTGATGTTAACATGTACAAGTTCAAAAAGTAACAAATACATTTCAGACATGACGTTCAAAAATGAAAATGTTTTAAACTTCGATCACAAATTTCTGAATGGGATCTAAAAGATATTCAAATTCAATGACATCTACAAAATTTAACTAATATGTATATTCTTATATGACAAAAATTTATATTATACGTTTACTTTAATTGTTAAAATTATTTTAAAGTTCACATCCCGCCCGTAGGACGGGCCGACCCTAGTAATTTTATATACGTTTGTTTGTCAATTAACGATCTAACAAAAATCAATCAGGACAGTTAACAAAATTGTCACTCATATACTTTACGTATGCAGTTTTCTTACTTAAAACTAAACCTGAAGTTGACGGTTGATATATATAAAATCTATAAAAATAGATTTTTAAATTAGATTTTAAGTTCAGTGATACTAATCCCTTATATATTAAAAGAAAAACATTGTAATAAATGTATTCACACAATAATAGACACGTGACATTTATACAATGATTTGAGAATTGGCATGCTTACATGTCACATATAAAGCCTCTCAGTCAAACTTTACATAAATGTGTTTACAATATGTACTTTACGTTTTATTTTTAAATATAAAACTCCCATGTAAGATTTCAATAACCCACACTAACCATATTTTTCGATTCGAATCAAAGCAGATAACGAATAAAAAGTCCAATTATACATATATTATTTTTATTATTTAAGGATAGGCTAGGCAAATATTCGTAAATATTTTATTTGATTCATTATCCATTTTGATTCGAACCAAAAAATCCAGGTATCCATAACACGACGAAGCAAATAAAATACTAAAATGCAATATATATAAAACAATGGCAAATCACAAATACTAATATTTTTAGAAACATATATCCGATTAAGTCCATTATATGCATATATATATATATATATTATAGTTTATATAATTTTTACAATATTTTTATGAATTAATTTATTATATTAGGTATTAGAATTTTAAAAGTTAAATAATAAACTATCTTTGTATTGAAATATTATTATTTTATATTATTTTTAGATTTTTTCGTTTATTTTTAAATTTTTCTTTTATTTACGGATCAAATCGGATATCCGTGAAAATTCTAAATTTTTCTGGATATCCGAGACAATGAATATTTGGGTGGCTACAGACTGAATCGACACTAGTGCCTCCAAATAGTTGGATATTCGATCCGTGCACACTCCTATTTACGGATACAATTTGATTTTTTTTATACGAAAGAAAATTCACTAATGCTAGGCTTATTTTATTTTTAATTAATTTTATTTTTAATTAATTTTATTTTAATTTTTTTACTTTTCATGTGTTATTTTGAATAAAAATGTCATTCAATATTGATTAACAATATCTTTATATATTTACCAACTACTTTTATATATTTTACATACATATACATATGGACATTGACGTGATCACTTATATAACTAAATATTCACCACAACTGAAGTATCTAATTCTCTTGAAAGTTGAAATATTATTTTTAATACTTCTTTCACTATCGATCAAATTGTAGTGAAATGATTTGTCTTAATAACTTTTTTTCTTTAACTATTATATATTTAGAAACTATAATATGAAACCATTGGTTCGATATCATGATTATTTAAAATTCATATAACCTGAAAGCAAACAAAAAGTAATAATTATTGGTTATCACCGGAAAAATAAAGAAAACATCAACAATTTGAACCGAACAAACCAAAATAAATATTGATTTAGAATTTTAGCTAAATTTTAGGAGATTAAAAACAAGAAAAACAATCTAAAACCGATATCCAAATTAAATAGATTTAATGTCTGCTTATTAAAACATAACAAAAGTAATAGTCACATTCTGCACGCAAGGCGCATGTTATTATCTAGTTAACGTTTATTTGGTTCTCTATCAATGATGTAAACTGTAGACACTGAGCAACATAAGTTTAAGTAGCAATGATTTATTTACCAATACAAAACTTTGCAAAAGTGGAGGATAACCTCTTCATAGACATCTGTGTTATGTTCCATACTTTGATCCATGCATTTAAAAGGCTTGATTTTCAGACATTTGGACTCGCGAGAATAGGGGTCTAAGTGGTGACCATTAGAAAAACATTAGGAACGAGTAGAGAAAAAAATACAGAAGAATAAAGTTATAGGAATGAAAAGGAAAATTATTCCTTATCAATCTTGGAGAGGAACAAATTTGTTCTATATTCCTCAAGAATAAAAGGAATGAGAAAAAATGAAAAAGAAAAACTATTACTTATAAATGAAAAAATAAAAAAGGAATAATAAGGAACACATTATTCATTTTCATTCCTTGGTCACTAGTTAGACCTTAGATATATGCAAGTAAGAAACATTAATGAAAAAGCTTCAAGCATGAACAACAAGAAGCATATATTTTTATAATGAACCTGCAACCCGCTTTGAAGAAGCTTGTTATAGTTTGCTGTATCTAACACACTAAGAGCACTTCCAACCATGGTTTTAGGAGGGGTTCTAAACATTATGTCAAGATTTCTTAGAATTTCATTACATCTCCACATAACATTTGTAACCTATACATTGGTTGGATTTTTATTTTACAATTAACTTTTAATTGTCTAATTATAACTTACTAAAATATTAATTTTTTTTTTTTGTTTTAGAAACTCTTTGGAATTCTTATTGTTGTAAGTGCTCTAATGTTCTATACTATAGTACTAATATTCAACGTGTTTTAATATTACAAGAGAGTGCACTATAATATTCAACTAGGATAAGACATGTGCCTTGCGCATGGTGAATTTATTTGTATATATTATCGACAATTTTATTTATATACTTGATCATTTTACAATTTTTTTTGTTGTTATTATATAATTTCTGTCCGATGGACCGGATCAATTTTCTATTAAAAGTTATGGTCCTAAACTAGAATTAATATATCATGGGCTGATCGGATTGGATATTAAACAAATTATGACACAAACTTTATTTTTTTCACCGAACACATTCTTGAAAAAAGTGAACAATATTGTTTTTTCAGTTAAATTATTTTGACATTTATTTTCCATATGGTTTTGAAAAGTTTCAAATTAACCATTGAATTTATACATGTTATTTTAATGTTTTTAGTCGTATGCTTAAGGAAAACTTACATTTTGTAATTTAAAGTCGTTTTAAAAAATTTAAAAGATAATATATAAGAAAAAAAATCTAACATATAAGAAAAATATAACATATAATGTTTCCTCATTTTTGTAATTTAAAGTCGTTTAAAAAAAATCAAAATATAACATATAAGGTTTCCTCATTTTTGTAATTTAAATTCATTTTAAAAACTTCAAAATATAACATATAAGAAAAAGTCTAATTTTTAGTATATGGTTAATCTGATTATTTAATTTCTTTTAATAATATAAAATTAAACAAAAATGAGGAATGATGCAAATATTGTTATCAAAAATTTATTATTCATAGTCATTAATTGCCATATATATTAATCATATTATGTAATTTTGTAGCTTTTATTTAAGAAAATAATATACACTTTTTATATTTTGGATTAATATAATGTTTCCTAGTAATTGGATTTTGGATCAACATTTATTTTAATTGATTCTTAAGCTGCCAGGTAAACTAAATTGTCATCATAATTAAGTGAAACCTAAAGAGAATTTCTTTTTAATTAATACAAACTTAAAATTACAATTTTTTGAATGATTTTCAATTAACATACAGGAGATATTATAGTAATATAATATAGAGAAGTTTGTCATAGTTTCCTTTTGATCATTGTTGTTATTACATTTAAGGCTTTTCATTTTTTGGATTAACATATTAATCTACGAATTTTGATTTGAAATGGCCAACTTTACACACTCGTGCATCATAAAGTGAACAAAAAGACGCTAAGGTGGGATGTAGAGGTCACACTTTACACTCTCTTGTAACAAAAAAAAGGAGACCAAAGACACAAGTCACAACAATTTGAAAGCAAAACTCACTTTCTTAACTCCACTGTACACCACTTAGAAATCATGTTCTTCGTCATTATCATCATCAATTTCAGACCTCGTCGGAGAGTTTTGGACCACAAGCTTCGACGGCGTCAGCCACCGTCAGAAAGATATGGTCATATCCCAACATGTCAGCAAAGTGAGACAAGTGTAATTTGCCTATCACCAATGGTCCAGGATTTGCAAGAATCAGCTGTTTATATACACAGAATCATAGTCAGGTAATATTCTTCAACTAATTCACTTTGATTAATTAGATAAAAAAACCCATTGGATCAATTTGTTTATGTGTATTTACCTGAATATCTCTCTTCTGGAGAGATTTGTATAAGTCTTCTAGGGCGTGGATACCACTTGTATCGATATCCGTCACGGCTGAAAATGTGGTAGTGATGTTAACATCCATGGTTAGAGATAATTAGTCGTTCAGAAAAAAAGTTTAGAGATAATTAAAAAGGATTACTTAGTAGTAAAATTAACATACGTGACATCTCGATGATTAGAAACTGGATCCTAGGTAAGCTTGCTGCTTTCACCTTCTCTTCTTCCTCTAGTAACCATCTTTGGATCCTGCAAATTTTGAAAATTTCCAAATTAGGCTTCTTATGAACCAACAAATAACATATTTTGGCTAAGGTTAAAACCTTGTTTAGGGTTTACCTTTCTCTGACGTAATTTGAGTTGGAGAAGTAAATGGCTGAGTCAACACGAATCGTGAGAACCCCTGGAACCATAGTGGCTTCAGGATACTGTTGGATGTTTCTGTAAACTGAAGTTCTCGGAATGTTTCCAAGAACCGCCGTTCTAGGTCTTGTTACTTGCAAGAGAATCTTAGCAAATGATATAGAGACCTGTACCAAAACACACGTAACAAGTATCAGAAAATTAAGATTGAAAGGGAACTATAGATACGTCATGGTTGCATGGGTTTAAATATCTTGATACGTACGGCAATGAGAAGCCCTATCTCAACGGAAGCAAAGATGACGCCAAAGAAAGCTCCCATACAAGCAACGAAGTCAAGCTTATCGACCTTGAAGATCAATATCGCAGCTTGGATATCAATCAAAGGAATCACAGCATTGATGATAATAGCTGCGAGGATGGCGTTTGGTGTGTACTTAAACAACGGAGTGAGGAAGAGCAATGTCAAGAGAACAACGATTGACATTATGATGTTTGAAACCGCAGTTTGACATCCAGCCATGAAGTTTACAGCTGATCTTGAGAATGATCCAGTCGCTACGTAGCAAGAAGACATGGAACCAACAACGTTCATAACACCTAGTGCTACCATCTCTTTGTTACCATCGATTTGATAGTCTTTCATTGCAGCAAACGTTCTTCCAATGGCCACAGCTTCCTGTGGATTTAGATATGAAGTTGTAATTTATAGCCAAATGGTTTTGAGATTGAAGTAATGCTGGTTCAAGCACAACATAATAAAACATTGGCTTTGACTTCTAAATATTATTTTAATTTTTATCAATGATCTCAAAAATCTCTGGACCGGTCTGATTTTACTGAAGTATGACTTGTTGATTTGGAACTTACCGTTAAGGCGACCATTCCAGCGACTACACCGATACGAATGCCCTTAGCAAGGTAATGTCCGGAGAAGTAGATTTGATGGAACGATGAAGGATTGATGCCTTTGTCAAGGTGTTTCACCTTCATATCATTACACAGGGAAACATGTTAACACAAAGTCAAATAGCTTGTGGTGCAAGTAACTATATTTAGAATAGGGTGAGTGAGTTCTTACGATTTGGACTCCTTGTTTGTCAGCTCTGGTTATGTAGACAAAGAAGGTGGAGATGATAACTGATATCAATGGCGCAACCGCTGGAATCCAGAACAGTTTCTTGCTCTTTTTGCCCTGTTCCATCATCATGCCAAGATATATCAGATTCAGATGAAAACAAAAAGAACAAACCAAATGATGTTTCCATAATGTACTATATTATTCACTCACAAAGATAAAAATATATTATTTCTTACAATGAACTTAGATGTGAGAAGGAATGTCAAGAAGGATGCACCAATGAGTATAGTCTGCCAATTCCACTGCATAGCCATATTGATATGATTTAGTGAAACATTTTTCACAATGTAGGAATCAAGAAACAAAAGAAGAATCCTTACACCATGATGAGCTGCGCTAAAGACTGAATCTAAAACAGCGATGATATCAGTTTTCTTGGTGAATTTCTTGATCCCTAAGAAACCTTTGAGCTGCTGAAGAGCGATTGTGATGGCTGCACCACCCATGAATCCAACCACCGCCGCATGGGAAAGGAAATCAATCAAGAACCCTAATCTGCAATTCATAAAACCTTGAGAACCTTATCGACCATAAAAACAAGTACTTGAAGAAGATGAGTTACCTGAAGAAGCCAAGGGCTGCTTCAGTGACACCGGCAAAAAACGTAGCCGTGAAGGCAAGTCGGAGATACTCATCAGGATTTGTGTTTGGATCAACCTCAGCTCGAAGGAGAGTACCTAGCAGAAGAGATACCACAGCAACAGGTCCAATTGCTATATCCCTAGAACTCCCCATACAAGCATACACCAACGGTGGAACAAAACTCGAATCTGTAAGATCATTTTCAACCAAACCCATGTTTTTCTAACTAGGTCAAAGTGTAATAATTAATCAGAGTTAAATCATCAAACTTACATAAACCGTATTTAGGATCCAGGTTCGCAAGCTTAGCATATCCAATATCCTAAAATCATCATAGAAAATACATGAGATACAAAGTAAAAATATAGGTATCTTGTGACACAAGTAAATAGTGCAACTAAGATTTGTTCTTTTAACCTGAGGGATACAAAGACTAGCAATAGTTAAACCGGCAATGAGATCACCACGGAACTTCTTGAGATTATAGTTACGTCCCCAATCGAAAACCGGGAACACAGATTGGAGACCGAGCATGAACTTCTTAGACTTAGGCTGATCCTTAAAGTGTCTGAGAGGATCATCATGGAAGAAGGTTTCTTTGAACGTGTACATGAAATCATGGAACATGTTTTGCTTCGGTGGGACACCAACTTTATGCCGGTGAGGCGACGATTTGATCGGAAGATCTCCACCATCCGTCACAGGATTCACATCAGGATGAGCTCTCCCAGACATAGCTAAGTACGTATCTGCAAACAGAACAAGAGAATAGTTAGGTTAGTTTCGTTTGCTAATGTTTGAGGTTTAATTTAGAACTGTTTGAACAGAGGAACATAATCTAACCAGGAGAAGGAGAGATTGCTGGAAAAGTGAATAAAGTGAATATTTGGCTTGGTGTGATTTTTTAGCAACATTGATGAAGCTTATTTATAATGAAAAGTTTATGAAATTATTTTTATTTAATTATGACAAGGGCGTTTCATTCGAATGATGAATCTGGATAGCTAAGAGACCAAATGCATGAAGAAAGATGAAAAGTCAAAATACATTCCAAATTGAAATATTTGTCTCTATCGGCATTAAGTGAAAACAAATCAAGTCAATGGGGTTTGTGGCAAAGGCTGTGCACAAAGTTGCAAACAATCTCATTCAAGATCTCGTTTACTTTTGCCGTAAGGAGAGATCGTTGACCCGAACTGCCACGTGGTAAAAGGCAAACAATTTTTGAAATAAATGTAGTTAAATACGTTAATGCAAATACTTTTACTTATCCCTGAATAATTGATGAGAATTATCGACCGCATTGTTCGAAAATATAACTAATAATCATATGGTATTCGGATTTTCTTAGATTAGTAGCTTGAACAGAAGTTTTAGAAACTATACCTAAAATTTCAGAATACAAACCTAACTAAAACAGATATTAGAAACAGGACCTAAAAATATACAAAGCAAACCTAATTAACTCATAGATATGTTATATTTTAGTGGTTCTAAGCTTCTAAGATGGACTTAGCATCTTGTCCAAACTCAAACTATGTAGCTGTTATGTCAATTTTGTATCAGTTTTATTTATTATAATTTTAAGGGAAACATATACATGTATATTAAATAATAACTACTTGAAAATTAATTAGGTCTGTTTCTGGACAAAAATCTTTTGCGTGGAATGGCTGGTTATTTTAAACACTTTGTCTGCTCTTATTAGTTTTTAACCAACAAATGATTTTCAAAGTGGCGTGTTTCTATTTATATGCAAAACTGTAGAACGTTAAGTTAATTTCAATCTTTCAGAGAAGCTGAAAGGTATACAAAATCAACTTCGTAAATCCCCAAGTTGTACTATATATATATTCTAATAATATTGTTTTTCATGTTTGTTACTAGTTGTAGCAAACTGCCAAAGTGAATACCAAACGCTATGACTTTGTCCATACAGGAATTCTGTATGCATGATTGAATTTTGAGATTATTGATATATTTATCGAAGAAACGCTCTAATCGTGATTATTCAGGTATCACACAAAAGCACTACTGAAAAAGCAACTGATCAAAACTATGATTAAGCGTTAACATTAAAAAACTACAACATATGATTGGGACATAGACGCAGTCACGCACGTGTATTCTATAAATGGGAAAATTATAATATATATTTACATGATGAGATAATAAGTGGGTACAGTAACAAGAAGATGCATAACCATTGATAGTTGGAAGGTTAAAACCATCAAATACCTGGAAAAGAAGAAAAATTTCGAACTCGTTTTTCAGCCTCTTCCTCCAAAGATCTTTCACATGTTTATATTAATTTCTTTATGCCAAAATTTTCAAGCCGAAAAAGAATGAAAAAGAATTAGAAGAAAGTTCACGAGAGAGACAGATACAACCTCCCCTTTGTAGATCAGCAAACCCGAATCTTGTCCAGGTTCGCTGAATTTCTCTTAAAATATCAATAAGAAACCTAAAAGATACATGAAATAGGTGATTTTTTCCAAGAAAATATATATATTATTTGAAACGGTGGAAAATTCAATTCCTTGGAAAAACACAAAGAATTAGCAGTAGAAGAGAAACGTATTTAAATGAAGAGAAACATAAAAATTGACTGAATTTTTGTATTTCTTAGATATTTTAATTGAAATAAACTTGCAGCTATACGAGATAAAGATCGTGATTATGATATTCTTCTTTTTTCAGGAAACAAAAAAATATAATACGAAGTGATAATGACAAGTTATGAAACCTAGAAACACAACCGAAGGAAGTATCGAAGTGTTTTTACGAAAGTACCACTGGCTCTAAATCGAGAAAAGCGAAAAGGTCAAAAGAAAGCAGCGATCTCTTTGGGGATGAAGTTGACTTTTTAAGATTACAGTGGGCCCCGTGCCAGTTTAACTTGAACTTAGACTGTTGCATGGCTACGTTCTTCCTCGGTGCATTTTAGTCATTGACTACGTTGTGTTTTGCTGGCTACGACCTAGTGGCTCTCCATGTTGGTTCATGGCCAGCCACACACAACTATTAGTTTGAAGAATAATTTAACCTATAATTTAATCTGATTTCTTTTCTTTAAGAGGAAATAAGGATAAAATGATTTGCGCATCCACGCGAATGTTAGTTTTACACGTTTATATTTATTTATATAACTAGTATATATATTTTAGATGAGTCGTAATATAACTCGTGTTTAAAAAATACGTCCGACTAGACATCGGCAACTCGGTTGGTAGAGCTGAGCGGTGGTGATTTCACCATAATCGGCGAGCAAATCAGAGATAGGTGTATAATTTTTTTTTGAATTTTGAATGTGTACAACTGATGTTTTATAGCAAATATATCTATTTGAGACACAACTAACACGAAAACACACAATAATTTAATGTTTTGCATGAAATTAGATGATGGCCACCATACAAATAGCTCTTTAGAGTCGAAACCCTAAAAAAACAATATGGGAAAAATGATGAAAATTACGATTATGTAACAGATTAAAAAAATTAAATAAAAAAGAATCTAAAATTAAATAAAAAAGAACCCAAAATACCGCTAGGCCAGTGGAAATTAATGATAACTGTCCAAAATAATAGAATCTATTACAAAAGGTATCCTGAAAACTGAAAATAGTACTAAAAGTCAACCTACTATTCTGTGGACTCATATGCAATGTTAAATTATTTGAAGACAAACGGGGATCAAACAAAAAAAAATATAACTATATATACACACATTATATATATATATATAATATAATATGTGTAATCAGTTACGATTATGATTAACAAAATATAATATTATGCATGTGTATATATGTATGTTTTCTTGATTGGTTAGAACACAATTATCACTAAACAAAACATTATTAAGTAGTTTGTACGGTTGATATATAACGACGACTAATAAGACAAATACGTTTGTATGCTAACGAGTAATGAGTTGATTTTGTAGAGTTTGGATGGAAACTATTAAAATATTATTTTTAACAAACATGAAATGCATTACTACTGCAACATTTGTAAAGCATAAACATATTAATTTGTAGAGTATAAATCTGCAATGTTAGATTTTAAAACTTGTGTAATGTGAAAGTATAAAATATATTTCTACATATAAGAAAATAACAATAATTATATTTCTCAATACTTTTTGATGGTATGAATACATGTGTAATTATTCAACAACCCGGCTATCACAAACATTTAAAGAAATTATTTTTTGGTTTGAAGCGTTTGTAGACTTGTTAAACTAGTACGCTGGAATAGGTCTGAGAATTCAGATATTTGGATGGGGTTCGAGTAAGATCCCATCGGGTCCGAGTTTTTCGGATAAATGAATTCTATACCCAATAAATACATAGTATAATTCAGTTTGACAGGTAGAATACCACCGGTTTTGGGTCGGTTTCGGATACCCATTTTTACAAAATAAACTAGCTTACATGGTAATTAAAATGGGTCAGTGGTCACATTGTCACTTATTAATCTATCCAATTCGGGTTAAAGTCTCTAAAATGTCAATTTTATAGAAATTTTAATATTGAAATGCTATATATTTACAATATAAAAGAATACATATAATTTAAAATGGTCTAATGGTAACATAATTGCTTCTCTGCTTATTCAACTTGGTTTCGAGTAGAGGTGAAAACACATTTTCTGATATTTTAGGGTTTAAAGTATCTATTCCGGTTTAAACAGGGTACCGCTGTACCGGTTAAAAAACGAAACCGAACCAATACCCACAGGTAGACATGTCAATTAGAGCTGAAGCCCGCAGTCCGAACCCACCGAGCCCTAAAAATTATCGGGCTTGGGCTTAGTTTTATAAGCTCAATAAATTGGACCATTCGGACTAAGCCCATTTGGACTTTTGGTATTCTGGACCTAAGCCCGTTTGGGCTAGGACCGGCCCGAAAAAAAAACCCAAAATTTTGTACTTTAGTTTAAATATTATCGTTATTGCAATCCAAACGATTATTAGTATTGACATATTATTTTGATATTTTATCCAAACTCTAATAAATCAAATATAAAAGTTGTTAATGATTTTATTGTTTGTTCATAACAAGTGTCACATTTAAAATTTTGCAAATGTACATTCTTCTTTCATGTACAACATGTTTTTTTTCAATATACAAAGTATGAAACGTTTGACCATGTTTATCATAAATTTTGTTTTCTTATATGTTTAGTTTTAGTTTTAATTTATATTTGATTATTTAAATCTTATTAAATTTGGTTTGTTTATAATATGTTATAAAAGAATACGAAAAAGTAAAACATTTTTGGTAAAAATAAAAGTTTAAACTCAATTTATATTTTAAAACTAAAAAATAAAACTATTTTTAATGAAAATTCACATGTAAAATGATGGAAGTAGCAATGACAAATTATTTTTCGAAAAGCCCAAAAAGCCCGAAAGGCCCTATAAGAGCTGGGCCAGACTTTGAATTCTAGGCCCAAAATATTTCTTGGCCAGGCCGGACTCAAATATTTACGGGTTTGGCGGGTTTGGGCCGGGCCAGACTGGACCAACCCGAATTAACACCCCTACCCACATGTATTAAAAGCAAGACCCGTCGGAATATGGCTATAACCAAAACTGAACTAAACCGGTTCATTCAGGTTAGATTTGGTTACGTAAACGGTTCCGGTTAAAATTCGCAGCCATAACTGGGGATACAAAAATTCTCAAAACTGTTTGCAACAAATGTTAACAATTATGAATGTTTTGATTGGTACCATTTTGTGGCATTATAAAATGGTAATAAACACTTTTACGACATAATTCTAACAGATCAGCTGAAACTGTTTGCATGTAGCCAAATATTTTTTTTAAGGATGGTTGCATCTAAAAAAGCAACCCTTAAACCACACGTTTTCAATACCAACTAACTTTAGATTTAAACCGAGGTTTCGAGGACTTCTCCAGTGCTGGTTCAGAGTTCACATGGACATAGATAAATTTGCAGATTATGTTTATCATATTTTGGTTGTAAATAAATATTTATTTCTCCGATGATCAATATATTTAACATTTTATCAAGAAAACTTTAGATTTAAAGATGGTCTATATCCTTTAGCAATATCTTGCAAACAAAGTTTTAAGGCACAGTGCCACCGGACCCGGCTTTGGGTTAAAGTTCATAAAGTAAAGGCTTTAGGCACCAGAGATTATATAAACTTTAGGGGCGCCAATTTACCACTATCTTTCTTTAGTCTAGTGGTTTAGGATATTGATCATTTTACATGCGGTTTTGGGGTTCAAACTTCGACTGATCAACTTACCTTTTTTCCTTTTTATAATAACTTTTCATTTTATGACAATAAATCAAATAAATTGATTCATTGAAAAATACGGAGGGTCTAGATAACTTTGATAAATTGTATTTACTGATATATTATTATTAGATAATTTTTTTTATCAAACAACTTCTTTCTTTGCTTTATTAACAGAAGAAAATTTATCTTCTTGCTGTCTTTATTTCTTACATGTCTTTCTCAATTACCAGTTGCTTACCAGAATAGTTGCATCTCCCATATAATTGTTTTTTCTTTTTTATAAGTTCTTATATTTTTTCAGAAACTTTGAATCAAACAAACATAAAATTGTTATAGCTTTCAAGAATATTTGATAAGAAATAATTGATACTAACGTGATTTTATATATTATATGTTGAGCTGTATTTTATAAATTATTTTTGGGGATAAAAATGCTATTAGAACATATAACTAGAATTATAAAATGTTGGCAAATACTATTACAGAGTCTGTAAAGATGCTGGAGATTAAAAAAATGTTTGTCGTTTGATAATTCCGATTAAAGTTATTTCTGCATAAATAAAAATTTTAAGTTTAACATTTTATAAAATTAACCAAAGTTTAACTATATTTCATAAGCGATTTAATATATATTTTTGATAACAACTTATATATTCATATTATTTGGTATATTTTGTTATATAAAATTTTTAGTAAAATTTAAGGGGCACTGAGTGTCACAGTTGGTGGTCTCCGTTAGCGTAGGACGCGGTCACACGTACTTATGACTTTTAGATAAGGGTGTCATAATAGCTTGGTTCGGTTCTGAACAGTTCTTAATAGTCTGTCTTTAAGGAAAAAATAAAATAAAAGCTTATTTAACTAATACTGAGTTTATTATTATTATTATTGTTTTTGACTGAGTTGTTTATATTGAATCTTAGTTGTTGTTGAATTACAATTTTTTGTCATTTATCCATCATATTTTAATCAAAATGTTATTTTAAACATATCTTCAACACATTATAATTAATTAAATTATTGTACTTTGTATATTATTTTTTTGATAACATCAAACAAAAATTAACTAGAAACTCCTACCGGTCTGACAAGCCACACCAGTGGGGTTGAATCGACATAAAGCAAAACAGAAGGAAAATTCCTCGCACCACGTGCAAGCTTGTCCGCCAAAGTATTTTGTGCTCTAAGAATATGTCTAATTCGGAAGTGAGGGAAGAAAATCTTACTTTGTATATTTTTGATTTCCTTATTTAGTACTACTATCAATTGTTTTCTAGTCCTTGTTGAAAATTTCAGTCCATGAAAGGAGTTTGATCACCTTTGGGGATGAACTGGAGTTGTTAACATTTAATCGTTTAAATGACAAATGATGGAGAGTTATTGGAACATCAATGTGGCATTTTTAGAAAGTATTTTCTGTGGACCACCTATGATCATGGGAGATATTTATATAGTATATATCTATCTATCTATATATAAAAGAGTTTTCTCTCCTTTCAGTCTGCCACCTAGAATTCCAGGTCAAAAAATCGTTTTTTGGCGTTATGATACGTGTTCATTTAATTGGAAATCGGATGGGCTTTCGAATCGTTATGTGTGTATTTTATATTATTGGGCTTAAAATTTGGATAGTATGTTCAGTCCAATAGCCCGTTATCGCTAACCCTAATCTGAGTTCACGAAGAAATGTGAGTTTTCATCTCATGTTTGTTCGACGGCGACGGTGACGCTGCTGCGGCTCTAGGGTTCATAAATCAATTCATAAATCAAGATTTTATTGAAACTATTAGGATATTGTTTGTTCTTATGTTTGAATGGTGTTGAAGAAGATGATGTGCAGTGTAAGCCACTCTTTTGGATTTTACGGGTTAAAGTCATATACTGAGACATCAAGGCCTCCAACATCTTGCTCGACTCGGTATACCCTCTTTTTGAACTCTCATTATTGTCTTAATTGAATAAGAATGGTACTGACTATAGATGATATTTCCAAAGAGGTTATGATGTAGTTTGTGATGTACATCAGAAGGTGTGTCAAGACGTATGTCAAGACGTAAGGTAGGACGTCGAGTGAAGAAGTTGCTTACAAAGAGATTGTCTAAGGTGATTGCGTGTGTTAGTGGAGATTGGAAAAAGAAAGAGAATATCTTGTTGAAGACAAATGACGTTTTCTATTAAGCAAAGAGGCTTTGCTTGGAGAAGAAGTGTTACTTGGAGAGGAATAGGAAGTTTCCTTATAAGAGAATGGAAGTTCATTAAGGTGCATTTAATGAAATTGGAGAGCAAGTCTACGGTTTATATATAAGGAGAGACGTGCCCTTATGAGAAAAAGAGCACCCAGAGATTAAAGTGAGAGAAAGTTTCATTAAGTGTTGAGTGTTGACCTACGGTCTGACGTAGTGTCCGATGGAGTCTGATGTGGACTTAGTTTGGTGGCGTTGGAGTTGGCGCTTTGTGTAGTGTAGTTAGCCATCGTGTGTAGCTCTTGTGAGATTTTTGTGTGCTTGGGTGATCAAGTGTTTTGGTGTATCCGTTGAGGTATGGTGACCAAACTGTGCGTTGGTGTGACGTGCTCGTTGGTATATGTGGTATGCGTCTGGTGTTGACGTACTCGGTGACGTACTTGGTGAAGTACTCGGTGACGTACTTGGTGAAGTACTCGGTGATGTACTCGGTGAAGTACTCGCTGACGTACTTGGTGAAGTACTCGGTGACGTACTTGGTGAAGTACTCGGTGATGTACTTGGTGAAGTACATGGTGATGTATCTTCAGATACTTGGAGGTTGAAACCTTGACTCAGGGGGAGTTTAGCAAAGATGGTTTCATTGAAGAGGTCTAGAAAGATTGCAGCTGTGTGAAGACATTGAGCTCTGGTGCGGCCGGATGGGGTCTATGCATGCGTGCTTGATTCCTAATCTTCATAGATATCTATCTAGAAAAGAGCGTGTCAGGAGGTTTGTGCCTGATGTATACGTTAGCAAATAATGATGTATTTGCATTCTTGTTCTAGTGATCAATAAAATCTGGAAGAGGTCCCGGGGATGTAGGAAACGAACCCCGTTAACAAATTCAGTGTGTCATTACTTTCTCTCTATATTTCTGACTCATCCGCACTTACACATGACTTGGTTCTATTTCATGACAATAAGACTAAAATGGAAAGCTTTCAGACTTTGTATTAGTGAAATACGGTCCAATGTGAGAAACAAGCTATTTTAGTACATGAATCATGCTATGCAGCTCCTGAGTAGGTGTCAACAGGTACATTCTATCAAATCTCATTTACAAACTGATTTCATTGTGAATTTTCAAGAGTAAATGAGGAAGCAAACATATATGATTCGATATGTTTGTGTGATTTGGACATGTAAAGCTGCTGTTGTGTACAAGGTTTATTCAATCGCTGCTTGGATGCTTGCAGAATTTCAAGAAAGCGTTTGATTGACAAATAATATTTGGGAAAAAGAGACAGCTAAGATACCGTTTTCAACGCGAAGATGCAAATATATGGACAAAAGGAAATATTATTATTTCTCTTTTTTTTACTGGAAAGATAAACGTTTACGATGCTGATGAGTGGTTTTGTCTCAGAGATTAGTGAAGGAGATTGGAAATTTGCAGGTAGGATCACAAGAAATCACATACAGAGCAACGGAGAGGCCCTCCGGAGGGATGGGTTATGTGTAATGTGGCCTATAAATGGTCAAAAGAGAAGTCCATGGTGGGTGCGGCATGTGTTCACAGAAATGTGAATAGACTGGTGCTTTGTCATAGTAGGAGAAAACGTTTGTTGGTTGTCATTTGAAGGAAGAAGACAAGCTGATAACTATTTTGTGGGCAGTAGAAAGCATGAAATAAGAATGGTAATGTCATCTCTGCAGGCGAATTCAAGAAATGTTTTGGAGCTATTAATAAACCTGGTGCTTGGACTGCGTTTAGCTTTCCAAGTGATGACTGCTCTATCTGGATGTCAGGGTTGGTTAGTGAATACGATGCACAAAGATCCCAATAGAGGAGCTTCTTTCATAGCTGAAAGCGTAATCAATATGGGCCCCCCTCAATGGTTACGCTCTTTCTTTGACAATGAAGAGGGCTTCCTCTAATGGTAATTGACTCAGAAATTAATGGTACTGTACGGTGCACGTAGGTGTTTGATGTATGAGTTGGGTTTTGTTGTTCCTAAAATTTTGTTGTCGTTGCGGTATGATGTACCAGATATCTGCAATACGTTCTCATGTTATATAAATCATCAAGTGTTAAAAAAAAAGATAAACTTTTTCGATAAAAATAATACTCAAAATTATATATAAGTTTCTTTATATATATATATATTGACATTTTAGTGTTCATTTTTTGCTAATTATAATAAATGTAAAATGAAATAAGTATTCAAAAAATGTGGAATATTACATTATTACTCGGTTTTATTATGATAATAGTAATAATAAAAATTCACTAGGAACTTATATACACTGAGTTCTTACCAATACTAAGAGGCAAATGCTATACACCATGCATATTTCGTTAGTATATTTTAAAAATATGTACATTAGCCTTACACTAGTCACTACGTTATTAGCGTAAAAATAAAAAGGTTAAAATGCAGACGGTTAAATATTGTAAAAGATGCTCAACGAGTAAAGCAAGTGTACAAACTAAAAAAGTAAGATACATCTTAGAGCATCATTAACCCCACCTCTTAAGTGGGTTCTTAGAAGGTGGGTCTCACAACTTTATTAAAAACCACCTCTTCTTTCTCTTCTACAAGAGGCAAGTTTGGTGGGTTCTTATGGTATTTGCGGACCCCACTGACACGTGGTAGCCCGCAATTGGTTATTTAAAAAAAAAAAAGTTAAGAACCCCAAATGATGGTTTTAGGGTTAATGGTGCTCTTATACTATAAAGAAGAGCTTCACTTTCTTTTCATGGTGACACCTCATCACACTATTTGGGCTTAGACAAGGAAATTGTTACCTCATCAAATAGTGTGAACAGAAGCTGACATCTGTCCAATTTTGTTTAAAGTATTGTTACTTTGTCTATAGACTTTTATGAAGAATATGTGGGCTTGGACAAGAAAATTTAGACCAATCACACTATTATATTGTGCCATGTCAGCCATCTTCAGTATAACAAACAGACGATATCGTTCCTCTGTTTGATGACCTCTCTGATTTCTCATTCTTCGCAGTTTCTATTCTACTTATGCCATTAACTTCGCCCATTATTGATAATCATGAATCCTCTTCGACTCCTCTTTCTCTGCTCTCTCTATATATAATCCAGATGCGAGCGATGAAAACCCTAACAAGCTCCGCCAAAAATTAAGATTCACTGAATGCGCACAACAAAAGCTGGCTTCGATTGATCTCAGCAAAGTAGGAGTATTTCGAGCAAAATATTTCTCGATCAGTCTTTGGAAATCATTTCTGAGCAGGTATAGTTCATCCCTCAAAGAAGTTGGAAAATTCCAAGAGTGATTTATATCATAAAGTGCTCATTATTTTGTTTTGTGTATGTTAATCTCTTTGGTTGTGTGTGGTGATTCTGATTTTTGAGTTTGGCATGAACCAACACGCAAGGCTTTCATATGTTCATCTCTGCACTTCTTCAGATTTCAGATTCTATTTTTTTAATTCCAGCAACTCAACTTCTACTGCTTCCTCTAACGGTTCAATTGTCCATTCAAAATATTTTTAATTTCAGCTACATGATCGCCGTGGCATGTTATTTAGAGAATTAGCCAGATTTGTATTGGGAAGATGCATCTGCAGCCACAAGGGTCTGACAGGCTCCCTTTACCCCAACATGGAAACCAGAGCTACATAGAGGTTTCTAAAACTAAGTTACTTATTTCATTGACTCATGTTCTTCAAATTTTCTCTTAATATAGTGTTATGCTAGCTGTTACATATGTTCAAAGAGTTCTTTCATGTTTTTTTTGTTTACCATGAGAGCAGTTGGTTATGAATGGAAATACAATTCAACCTCCAATGCAGTCTGTGCTTTTCCAAAGTTTATCTCACTCTCTCAATTTTTTTCCATTCCTCTGTGTAAATAACCCAATATGAGTTCACAATCAACAACATCTTCACCGTCTAGAGTAACAATTAAGCAGCTGCTACTGCTGTTTTCTTGATCTACCCAATTGGTCAAAGAAGTTTTTCTGATGGTATGCCTCTAGGAATCTCTGGTACTTTCAACTTTATGAAACCAAATTTTATTTCATTTGATTTCAATGGATCCAATCACTATCTATCGATATATCTAGATAGATATTTCTTAAATACATCATCTCACATCGCGGTTCATCTTGGTTTGATTGGAATGAAGAAGAAGTTGTCATATTCTCAATTAGGAAAACTGTGATCACCTGATTTGAAAGTGTGATAACTTCTTCCTCCTAACTCCTATGAGATTTATTCAACTTCCTAGTGATTCTCCACTACTTTAAGTATCCAAATACAGCTTCTCACATCGCGATTCATCCTGGTTTGATTAGAATGACGAAGAAGTTATCATATTCCCAATTAGGAAAATTGGGATCACCTGATTTGAAAGTGAGACAACTTCTTCATCCTAACTCCTATGATATTTATTCAACTTCCTGGTGATTCTCCACTACTTTATGTATCCAAATACAGCTTCTAAAATCGTGATTCATACTGGTTTGATTAGAGTGACGAAAAAATTGTCATATTCCCAAACAGGAAATCTGGGATCACCTGATTTGAAAGTGAGATAAATTCTTCATCCTAACTCCTATGAGATTTATTAAGCTTCCTGGTGATTTTCCACTACTTTATGTATCCAAATACAGCATCTCACATCGCGATTCATCCTGGTTTGATTAGAATGACGAAGAAGTTGTCATATTCCCAATTAGGAAAACTGGGATCATCTGATTTGAAAGTGAGATAACTTCTTCATCCTAACTCCTATGAGATTTATTCAACTTCCTGGTATTTATCCACTAGTTTATGTATCCAAATACAGGTTCTCACATTGCGATTCATCCTGGTTTGATAAGAATGACAAAAAAGTTGTCATATTCCAAAACCGGAAAACTGAGATTACCTGATTTAAAAGTGGGATAACTTCTTCTTCCTAACTCCTATGAGATTTATTCAATTTCCTCGTGATTCTCCACTACTTTTGAAAACCAGGTTATCCCAGTTTTTCTGTTTGGGAATATGACAACTTCATCGTCATTCTAATCAAACCAGGATGAATCGCGATATTAGAAGTTGTATTTGGATACATAAAGTAGTGGAGAATCACCAGGAAGTTGAATAAATCTCATAGGAGTTAGGAAGAAGAAGTTATCCCACTTTCAAATCAGGTGATCCAGATTTCTTGTTTGGGAATATGACAACTTCTTCGTCACTCTAATCAATCCAGTATGAATCGTGATGTTATAGGCTGTATTTGGATACATAAAGTAGTGGAGAATCACTAGGAAGTTTAATAAATCTCATAGAAGTTAGGATGAAGAAGTTATCTCACTTTCAAATCAGGTGATTCCAGAATTCTTGTTTGGGAATATGACAACTTTTTCGTCATTCTAATCAAATCAAGATGAATCGCGATGTGAGAAGTTGTATTTGGATACATAAAGTAGTGGAGAATACAAGGAAGTTGAATAAATCTCATAGGAGTTAGGAAAAAGAAGTTGTTCCACTTCCTAATTGGGAATATGACAACTGAAAAGAGAAGAGGTCTCAGCAAGCCTTCAGCATCTGAAACGGGAGCTTTAATCTGCATATCATATGGGATTCTTAGTGGAGAGCGTTCTCAGGTTCTCATCCCTAGTAAAATTTGAAGTGACGGAGGAACCCCTATTCGATAAAGAAGGGAACAGTGCAAATAAAGCTGTTTCAAGTCGCACAAAAAATCATGTACGGTTATTCAAATTTCTATTTTTTTTTGTTATCTCGCCTCATTCTGTGAAATAGAAAAAGCTTTTCTATTATATCATCAGGGTAATGATCCATCAACCCGCTAGTTCGTTGACAGCTTTCAAAGAGTAAGAGACAGGGAGAGGGAGGCTTTCGAAACCAAACGAGACTAGAAGGAACATACCAGACTGTGCAACACCTCGTTTCACTCCCAGAAGCATATAGATTCACCCACTTGTTACGACTTCACCCCAGTCGCAAACCCCACCGTGGTATGCGTCAATAAGACCACCAAAAGTCTTTGTGTGACTAGTGTTACACGGAAGTGTTGTGTGATCATTGTTCTAATTGCTCGCTCTCTCCATTTACGGAAAAGGCGTAACTCCTCTTGGAGGAAGGGCTGGGAAAGTTGGGAAGGGAAGAGGGGAACAAGCTAACGGGAGAAGGGGAGAGAGAACAAAGTGAACGAAAATCCATTCTGTAGCGCGAAATCCATCATTGGCTAAACAATCATTTGGTTATGCCATTTTGGGCTTTGCTCTAACCGAAGCTATTGCATTGTTTGCCCCAATGATGGCATTTTTGATCTTATTTGTATTCTGATTGAAGAAAACCACTTTGTGGAAAATCATTAGATATGAATATGTTAGATACATGTGACTCGATTGACGAAGGTGAAATAATATCTCTCTCCAAAAAAGCATGTTTTTTTGGAAGCACAATGCATAACATTTGAATGAGGGGCCCTCATCAATGAATTAATGAGTTTCTTCGCCCTCTATCAACAAATGTCATTATTGTTACACCGACCACCTTATGGTTCAAAGTCAAGGAAAACTGTTCTATCCGAAAGCCCAATAAATGAAATTCAATAATAGCCGTAGCTGAGGAATTGACTTACGAAAGCGGCAGATGATTGCTTTGATTGGCCTGCTCTATCAATTTACTCAACTATTTCCTCCATACCGTAGTCGACTTCCTTCCTTTCATCAGATGTAGAGCAGCGGTTATATAATTAATTTATTTATTTAATAATTTTAAAAATATGTTTTTATCAAAAAATATTATTTTAAATTAAATTTCATAATTAAAATATCTATTTCTTAAAAATAATTTTTCAAATTTAAAATAAAATAAATTATATTTTAAATGTGAAATACTATTTTTTATAAATATATTTTTATTGTAAATTAATTTTAGAAATCAAAATTTTATTTTCTGGATATAAAAATAATTTTAGGATATTATTAAATAAAATAAATTAATTAATTATATATTTTTATTAATTTTATAAATTTTAAATTCAAATGCTCTTCTAAAAGCTTCATATAAGAGCATTGGCAAGAGAGCATTTGGAAAGCGTTAGCATTTAATAAATGTTTCTCTAAATATTTTTCTAACAATTATTGATTGGATAATGTAGAGCATAATGCTAATGCTAACTTTAGTTCAAAATTGATATTTAAATTGGTGGTTTCATTATGCTGGTAGTACAATGTAAATACTATATTTTAAAATTCATAAACAAAAATTTTGAATTTTATGGTATTAGGATATAGGGTTTGTTCTGAGTTTTAACCCACAAACCTTTAATTTTAGGATATTGAATTTGATTATTAACAAAGAATCAATTGGGTAAATATTCAGCAGGTTTATGTTATATCTGAAATGGGTGTTATGAGATTGGCCTTAAAAGTAGTTGTGATTGGATTGAATATGTTTTGGACCTTTTGGTTTTAATGTTGCTGTAATTAGACTATAAAATAGTTGCTTCTGATTGATCAAAAAATGTAGACGATTTTCATTAAAAAAAAAAAAGAAGAAAAAAGAACAGTAGCATTTTGTTGTAAATATATTGAAAAGAAATGGGCATAATCCAAAGAGGGATTTGCTTTAATAGTATATAATTTATATAAAAGCAAGAAAATTAGAATAAATAAATATACAATATATAGAAATTTTCTAGGATAGCAACTTTTAACTTTTTGTTACAAAAATAGCTATACATGACAAAAATGACCAAAATAAGTCTTATGGTTTAGAGTTAAGGGATGAAGTTTTGAGGATAGGGTTTCAAATTTTAAAAAATAAAAAACTAAAATTAAAATTTTCAAAATAAAAGAGACTATTTTGGTCATTTTACTTATTGAAGGCTATTTTGTGACAAAAACTTAAAAGATCTATTTGAAAGAATTGCCCTACAATATAAGAAAAATAAATAATAAGTAAATATACAATATAAGAAATGAAAAACTATATCAAACATGTATCTGAAAAATGTATAGTTTTCTGTTTTTTTCCATGGAAATATGTATTCACACAAACATACAATTCGGAATTTTGTTGTTGTTCAGAATACAACATCCAAAAATAACTATATAGTTAACATTTGAAATCAAAATAGCCCTACGCGTAGCGCGGGTTAACTCCTAGTGATTTTGAATAATAAAGATTTGATAAAAATTAGTGTATCTTCTATTCAATTTGTTTAATTTTAAACTATTAAAATAAATTAAATAATCATACTAACCATATAATAAAATTTTAGATTTTTATGTATATGTTATATTTTGAATTTTTCAAAACGACTATAAATTATTAAAACTGTTAAAAGTCACATATTTAAATTTTGTGATCCATGGTTTATAATTTTAGTTATGACAAAATACAAATGATTACAAAAGCATATAAGTAAAAAGCTTAATCTAATTAATTATTAAGATTAAATATATATATATATATATACCATATACCATATAAAATACATAAATATTTTAATTTTAAAATTTACTTTGAACAACTTTTTTTTGATAAAAGCTTTGAACGAACATTGACAATTTTTTTTTAAATATAATTACTAACACTATTAATCCCACAATGAAAATTTTGTTATCAGTAATTTAAAATTTTTTCTATAAAAGATACAAATGATCAAAAAAACTATATGAGTAGAAAACATCATTTAATAGACATTAATATTAAAAATATACTATGTATGCTAATATTATTTAAATTTAATTGCATATCAAATAAAAAAATTGTTGTTTGGATTAATAGAATTAATTTATATGTTCACATCAATTTAATTATATATATAGTAGTTATTAACTTTTAATTATTCAATATATATTTATTATCTTATAATATATAAAAATATATAATAAATAAAATAATTTTTATATATAATGTTTATCTCGCGCATACTTAATATTGTTGAAACAACATAAATGGCATTTTCTAGCACACATGTTTAGTTTGGATTGGCATAAAACTCATCAACTTGCTATGGTATTGAGGAAAATTCAGGACGTTTCCCAAAAGTTCCATTCTATAGTGTTGCTTGTTCATATATATTTTACAAAGTTTACAAACTATTTAAAAAATTACAATCACACAATAAAATGAAAAAGACACATGAAAATAAAACAAAATGAAGAAAGAAAGAAAGAAAGAAAGAAAGAAAGAAAAATAAAAGAAAAACAAGAGAACACGTTTTTTCTTCTTTCACTCAATCGTCGTGGGATCCGAAACTTTAGCCGAGCTTTTCTTTGGCTTCCCAACAAACCACCGTCCGAAATTTCTAGTTCCATTCTGTTTCACCGGCGTTTTCATTACCTCCCGGAGCCCACCTCCGATGATCTTTCCATCTCCCTCGCCGGTAACCGTTGCTTTGGCCGGTTTCTTCATACTCTCTGTGTGAAACTTCTTCACCGTGTAAACCTCCGCGATAGCTAGCGACATCTTTTAGCGGTTAGGAAAAAACGAACCGAAAATTATGTTATCTCAAGACGTGGAAATAAAAACAAAAGTTGTTGTATTTTGGTAAAGATGAGTGTTGTTGAATTTTAAGGGGAGAGGTTTGGGACGTTATTTATAGATAAACTGATGGGGTCCATTTTACTGATTGGGTTTGTTTGCCCTCAATATATCATATCGTATACGCTATATATATCTGCTTTTCTGTATGTATATTTCTTTGCGCTTTATATCAACGAAGTTTGTAGGAGTTTAGCGTTTGCCGATCCAAGCAGTAAGTACTACGCCTAGGCATGTATCCCGACATTTTCATGACGAGAATTACCCAAAATTTTGGGTAAAACCGTAAAAGTATCCTTTTAGATTAAGATAACTAGTTGAACAAAAGTTTAAAAAAAAAAAAAAAAAACTAGTTGAACACAAAAGAAAAAGACTAAGATAACTTTTACTGCTTTTTACAAAAAAAAGATAACTTTTACTGGATAAAAGTCGAACATAATTACTCAGACTATCCATTATTACTCGTTTGATTGATTATTATTTTAAACAGTTTATAGTGTTATTTATAAATTCTTAAGCTACTACAAAATGACAATCAAATCGACCCTAACCACAATATAACCAAAGAAATGAAGAAGATAATTTTTTTTTTTTAAACTAAAAGTCATATACAACGACAAGAAGATAAGTTTTCAGTATATGATTTTTATCCGATTTAAAAAAAAATCAAATTAAATACAAACTAATCGCAGGCTGCCACATGTCGGTGGGACCTGCGAACGGCACAACAACCCAAGCAAAGTCGACTCTTATTTGACGACTTCTAGAACTGGTTTAACAATTTGTGGGCTTCCCTCCTTAAATTAAATATACTTAAAACTTTAAAAATATTTATAAATTTTCTATACACATTATTTGTAATTTTTAAATTTGAGTGAATTTTTTTTTCAAAGTTAATATTATATTTTTGTGATATTTTGTTCAAAATGTTAAGAGGTCTTTTATCTTTCTTTCACTAAGATATTTTGTTCAAAATATTAGACATATTAAACAACAACTAAAATATGTAAAAACCATTCAAGGTTTCAAAGTTAGACAAAGAAAAGTCTAATATATAAAGAGATGTCCAACTCTATTAGTACGAGGCTTTTTGGAATGAAAACCAAAAGTAAAACCATGCGGGTTTACCTAAGGCCCAAAGTGGACAATATCGTACTAAACAAACAATATAGAGTTGGACATGTATTTAATTAGTTGGTATCAGAACCAGGTTGACGAAAATCTGCAAGAAGACCAAAATACCCTTCAAGTAAGGGAAAGGGAGGTTCGGCATAAACAAATCAAGATCATGGAACCTTTAGTGACATTCTCAAAGGACCGAGATGTTGTGGGAGACACATTCTCAAAGAAAAGAAACACACGAGATGAGTGTGCTCCTTAGTTTGAGGAGGAGAATGTGAAATATCAAACAAAGTTCCACATTGGAAATTAGACAAAGTAAAGTCTAATATATAAAAAGATGTCTAACTCTAATTAGAATGAAACCTTATGGAAAAAAATCCAAAAGTAAAACCATACGGGATTGTTTAAGGCACAAAGTAAACAATATCTTACTGATCAAACAATAAAGAGTTGGATTTGGATTTAATAAATCCCAACACTTAATATTTGATTGATATGCTAATTATCATTCCAAATCGATATATGTATAGTTTGTATGAAGAATTTGATACAAGTTAAAACTACTTAATATCTGATTGATGTGCTATTAATATTAATTAATTAGCATAAAGTTTCTAGATGTCTGATATGGGATCACCTTTAATCATAGTGCTAGTTGAACTTATCTATACACAACGTGTTCAGTGGCATAGTGCAATCGTGTGTCATATGATAAGTTATGGTTACGTTAGAGAAGATATGTTTTTTTTCGATCAACTTTTTATGTTGATATAATTATGCAGAACAACTTTAGTACTACACCAATCCCCTGTATATTAAATTAATTGAAAAACATTACAACTTCTTTTGTAGCCATTTGTCATCACTATAATGACAGCCAGCCAAACTATGAAAGAAAACCGAGGAACACCCTGCGGAAACCATATACTACTACTCCAAGGCACATCTTCCCGTTTACTTCTGACCTGCTCCCAAGTGTTAGTAATTGAGAAGTATGGCTTATAAATATCTGGAGAGTGTCTCCAAAGAATTATATCATCGCTCTGCTGGGCGCTTGGAGCGGGTATTGCTTGTATCTTGGCATGTAGTTCCTGAAAATGGTGACTTATGTGTCCTCTAATTGACCACTGATCAAGCATTACAGCTTCACATACCCTCGCATTCCTTGCTACACCGAGGTAGCATGGGCCCATGACTCCTTTAATATCAAAGAGTTTACCCATTTTCAGCCAATCATCAAACCAAAAAAAAAGTATTTTGCCCATTTCCAAGCTGAACATTGAAGAAAGGGTATGCTATGTGTCTCAACTTTAAAAGCTTCTTCCAAATCTAAGATCCCTCTGTATCCTTTTTAGCATCCCAAAACGAACTATGCCTCAAAAGATAATGTTGAACCCAAAATACCCTGAAAGAACATGTCGAAGTAAATATCCTCCATATCAGGGAGAGAGTAAAAACTCTAGTTGACTCACGAAGCCTAGCTATGCAGTCCAAGGCCTCCTTCAGTTTTTAGGTAACACAAATCCTCCCACACAACCTTCGTTTTATGGGTTTGATTAGGGAGGTGATCCAGACCATAAGAAAGCGCTACAAAAGACTTTCAATAGTATCAAGACCAGTCATTGGGAGGATAAATGCTGAGCTCCAGAAATTAACAATGCTATACACAAGTGATTTAATCAACTGCAAGCGCCGGGCAAAAGATAACTTTAAATTTATTTTAAGTTAATGTAATGACAAAATGTTTAACTGAGTTCTGAAATCAGTTTTATATATACTCATGTATTTGAAGGTTACTTGACTAAACCCTATTTTCTATTTCTATTTCTATAATTGAAAGAGGTTGATATCATTGAAAGAGACGAAGGTTCACTGCTAAACCCTACTATCATGTTTAAATAATATTGACGTTTTTTTGTAACTTATATCTAATTTTGATTTTGCATCTCATATTTCTTAAGGTATGTAGGATGTGGGTGGAGTGTGTTTTTCTTTTCTTTTTTTTGTAACACGGGTGGAGTGTGTATATATTGTAATTTTAATATTTTATTTTTATTTGTTTGCAACATTTAACTAATGCATTTATGTATATATATATTTCTATATAGGAACTGGTATTCCTATGAGAAGTGTTGTATATGTTTATGTTATTATATGTGTATATATATAATAATAACTCTATGTTGATAAAAATATAGTATGCCCAGCATCTTGAATTTTGAGATTGATTTTGAGATACGTATGAAATCATAATGTTTTTCTTTTCTCTTTTGAGAAAAATCATAAATGTTTTTTTTAATCATAAATGTTGGTAGGGTGATTTTGTGTTTTGGCAAGTTTTGCATAAAACTATCCAGTTTTAACTGAACTATACCATTTCATATGTTAGAAACTTGTGTAATTGGTGTTACGTGATGCGCTCCATGCATGTTTTTTTTGGGTTTGATGCATGTCCTGCACTCCTGCTTTGCTCTTTATATAAGCTCCATTCGGTGATAAAGTTTCAACATATTAATAATTACTAAAAAGAAATGTAGCATTAGATATTTTAAAATTACATTAATTAAGATAAGAAATACGCAATGATAATACAAAAAAAAAATCTGAACAGCTAACTGATAAGCAGTGTTGGGCATAGACCTGAATTAGAAGAACCGGACCAAATCCGATCCTAAGAATAATACTAAACAAATTAAATCTGGCTAAATACTCGAACGAGTTATCTAGAGAAGTGAACCATATCCAATACGAACTGAATTTTAGGTATTGTGAATATATCCGAATCAGATTTATGTACTTAAATATATTAATTAATTTTAGATTTAATATCAAAAAAATATTCAAATATATAAAATATTTTTAAGTTGCCCAAGTAAATATTTTTTGAAATAACTACATAATACTCATAACACCAAAAATATTTGAAATGTCTATTGGTTCTTCATCCAAATATTCAATTCAAACCAATTTTTATGTGAAATTTAGGTATTCTAGCATAAATTATTAAAATTATATGTTATATATTATTTTTATTTTTAGATTTTTAACCCAAACCTCCAATTCGCCTATCCACTGCCAAGCAACTAAGGTAATGAGAGCTGCTTGAATCAAACCCGTCTTAAAATTTAAAGTATATGTTAATTTCAAACTTTAAAAATAATTTTAACGGTTTATGTAAACCTGGACCAAACCCTCGAAGATCCTAACCGAATCCGAACCAAAATGTATAAATACCCGAATGAAACTAAAAATTTTAACTTCAGAAACCCCGAAATAAAAAAAAGCAAAAATCTGAACCGAACCGAGAACGGCCAACCTTGCTAAGCCTTCTTTGAACATCTAATTACTCGTGAAATTCAAAACTATGCCATTCTTTTGTCCTTCAAATTCAAAAACTAACTCTTCAAAAACTAAATGCACTAAAACATACGAATTTTTGCCTTCCAACTGGTGCATCGGTGTTTGATCCACTTTTAATTCGACTTTTTCGAAATGTTGATTATAGAAGATTTATATACTGAACCTGAACTTAATAGCTCTGTTCTTTTCATGAACGCTGATCGCAGCGTCAGCGTCAGAAAAAACAGACTACGACGGAGCCGAACTTGACGGAACCGAAGACTAAAATGGCCGCTACTGAAATTTCTGATACACAAAACTGAGACGCAGCGGCAAGACGCGATAACGAAATTGGACGCTGTAAATATAGGCGACAGTCGCATCACCTTTTTCAGCCGCTGCGGCAAGCTGTGATAATCAAAATCACTGACAAAATTGTTCATCTTGTCTTTGTGACGTTGAATTCTTTGCCGCTACCGCTAGTTAGGAGCGGCTATCAAAAGAACACGGCTAATGTAATTTAGTTTGGTATAGTTTGTACTTTGTTTCAGGTTACTCGCTTTGATAAGCAAGAGTCGCACCATCTAAGAGATGCATTGTACAACATGGTCACATAAAATTCATTTTTTGTTGAAACGTTATATTCATCATATTCATTATATGATTATATGAAACATTTAATTTTCTTTCAGCTTTTAATATCTTCAGTTCAACCATATATAGATTCAGTTAAAAGGCACACATACATAGAGTAGTCGCCATAAGATCGAGTGGCTTGTCATACACGTATATACAAATATCAAAGAAGTGAAGATAACATTTGCGTGGCTTCTTTTGTTGTTATATATTAATTGTCTCTCTTCTACTCGAGTCAAACTGAGCAATAAAAGTGTGAATAAAAAGGTTGAATATTAACTAAAGAAATTTTAGACACAATTGATGAATATTTACACTTCTGCTCTACCCCTATTGCTTAAGCTACTGTATACAAACAGAATGAAGTGACTGTTCCTTTTTATGAGGTCACAGGGGGAGCTCTTTTTTCTCACTACCCTGAATCTAAAATGAGCCTTTTTTTCCCCTCTCAAATCTCACACTCACCATAAGGCACAGTTTGGTTGATTGGCTTATCAGATGAATCTGGCTTGTCTTCTTGCAGACAATCAACAGGAACATAAAAGTATCCCTTTGGGAGCCGCCGGTTCTTGAAAGAAGCTTCATCCGATGTCATCACAAGCTCCTTCGCAAATGTTTCTACATGCTGCTATTATCAGTTATCAAGACAAAACATGTATAAGATGTCATGAATGAGCAGAAAGAGGTCATGAAACTTACAATGCATGCAACTTAGGACAAAAAGATTCTTCTCACCTTCTTGGTCTCTGATTCTTCATCTCCTTCCTCTGAAACACTTGGCGAGACTATACAATGTTTGCGTGGAACGGTTTTCACAGAAAATAATTGGCTTTCGGTTGGATTACGAGTAAACCGACCCCTGGAAGTAGCACTATCGTCTGTTTTCTGATCAGTGTCTATTAAAACGAGACCTTTGCCTCGCCGCTGCTTAACAGAGGCAGTGCTGTCGATGGTGATATCATCTGACCTCTGTATTGCTTCACTGCCAGATATATTACTATCTGGATAACCTTTAATTGACGTTGTAGCAGAGTCCGATGAAACTTCAGGAGGAGAAGATGGATTACGTGCAGCGTGATCCCTTCTGGCAGCAAGTATCTCATGCGAGGAAACAGCCAGCTCTCGCTGCAAATATACACCAGTAAGACGTCAAGTGCCCATTTATATATTTATTTGTTTCAATGGAAGAAAAATCCAAGGTTTAGGTATTAAAACTTACTTTTAGCTTCTCCCTCTTGACTATACGCTCACACAGAAGGCGTAACCTCTCAAGTTCAACCTGGAAGAGAAATAGCAAAATTTTCCAGGAATTAAAAATAATTTGTAAATGGAAAAGCCATTTTTTTTCCTTTGCTAAGAACTAATACCCTATAATGTTTGAGACTTTTCTGTTCCGCTGCCTCATGTTTCTGAGATTTAGCCTGCCAACAGTCAAAACATATAAGTAACCTTGTGAAGAAAGTGGGACATTATGAAAATAAGTAAAGAGATGACGAATAAGACCTTTGCCTTCTGCTCCAAGCTGTGTTTCTCACAGTAAGCCTTATGCGGAAGTTTTCCACCACCAGTCATATGAAAGCGAGCACTTCTGGCACAGGTGGGGTGAAATGTCGTCTGGCAGTTACCATAACTACACTGTAAAATGACAAATAAGCTTTTGATCAATCTTTGCCCATATACTTAAGTAAGGAAGGGTCAGTACTCCGTACCTTAATGCATGCACCATATATCCGTTGGCATACACAACAAGTGTTGGTGTTCTTAGCCAGAGATTCCTAACAAAGCATCATCTATTAAGCTTTAGCATTCTTAAACATGATAATGATTCTGTATTACAGTAATATAAACCCACCATTCCCTGCACAGGATTTATTTGACCCCTTCTGAAGGTTGATTCAAGAGACCACTGCAAGAAATTAAATAAAAAGTATTTGCAATGTTCATTACTTGAAATAGTAATTCACATACTGATGCACAAGGAAACTTTACCTCAGCACAAAATGCATGAACCCACTGGCCATCTGTGGCTTTCCTAAAAGCCCCAGTTGTGCCTCCACATAAAGCACACTCTGTAGTAGAATACGGTTTTTCCCAAAAATTGAAAGAACCAGTAGATTCCGCACATAGTTCACAGTACCAAGGACCAGTAGATTCTTTAGCACATTTGTAGCAATCCATGTGAACAGCAACCTGTAATTGGAGGCTGATAAGATATCATACCGTGCATTAAAGATGTCTAAGAAAACACAATTCTTTCATCAGTTAAACATTAGAAAATAATTAAGGAAATTTCGTATCACCTTGCAACTAGAGCACACCACAATCAGGTTCCATATAGTTTCAGAGCGTCTGCAGATGTCACAACTTCGTGGATTCTCTAATGAAAATTCTCGTGTACGCTGATCAGAACGCTTCTCAGATGGTGGACCGGAAACAGGCACCTTTAAAAGTGTTTCCTTTGTCTGTGGCACTAGGTGGGCGCTGCCACGTCTATGCGTACTCATCTGTCCAATTTATAACCAGCAAGAAGATAAAGATTAGAATTATGGCATAGATAACATACATACATCCAGTAAAAAAGCAAAATAAAGCAACTACTTCTTGTTGAGCTGGTTCTTCTGCCATATCTTTCCTGAGCGATGTATTCCGAGAAGATGTTGCTGCTGCTTGAGTAGCAGCTGCTAGAACAGCCTGGGCTTCTTTGTGTCTTTTCTCTTTCCTACCTTGCTTTCTTGCTTCCCTGACATCATGGAAATATTTGTTGACCAGAACATCATCCCATATTCGTCCATGCTGTTCATCAATCTCCAGGGTAGCTTTTTGGTAACTGCGTAGGCTAGATCGTCTGAGAAAAGGGATTAACTTTAGAATAATATAACATAAATTATTATACAGTGCATAAAACAATGGGCTAAAAAATCACCCGATAGTTGTTTTCTTGAAACTCCGGTGCCAAGTAACTGAAGTTGATAATATAGAAGTTCTCCTTCCACTTCATCTTTAGGAGACATATCCAGTATGCCCAATTTCCTAGCTTTAGCTAACCGACAAAATGTGTCTCCGCACCCTGCTCTCTGACTTTGGGAATTACAACAGGTAGTATGATCGCCAGCGTCCTGCAGATGTTTGGTTCCTTCTTCAGAGCCTGCCAAATGTTATAATGTTACCAAAAGTCCTAAAATCTGTGGCATAAAGCATAGAGTCTCTACCATCCGGTTCGGATGTCATCCTATCCACATAAGAATCCGTGCTGCTTTTCACGGTCTTTCCCTTGCCCATCTCTGACAATTCTTTGTGAATATAAGGATGAGGATTGAAACCAGGATATGCTTCATGATCACTGAATCATCATAGATAAAAAAAAAAAAGGATTTAGTGGGTAGAATATTTGTAAAGCCAGGAGAAGAACAGAGGCTGTAACCCAAATGTTTTTAGAGCTTACAGGAGATCCAAGATCATAGGACTTGGATCGTTCAAAATTCCCCGGTTTTGAGAACTATTTGGCCCCACGGAAAAGGCATTCTCCACCATTAGTCCAGACGAGCTGGGATTTGATTTTTCTCCGTGATTATCTATGCGACAAATTAAAATAGATAAGCAGCAGCGAACTGTGATTATCCATTAAGCGTGATAAACATTAAACCATGAAGAGGTATCTTCAATAGAAATGATTCCACGCAACTATGTATAACAAATGAATAAAATACTGCATGAAGGATGCAAATACGGAGGATAGATACATGGAATATGCACGAAGATATAATGAAAAGATAGAAGAACATACCAGAAAGATGAACTGTATTTTTTCCAAGACGAAACTCCTGATCAAGCACTACTGGTTTCTGTATATACGAAACAAGGCACAACGTCCAGAATCTCATCAGGAGATACTTGCGCATAAAAAATAATACCGAAGCAGCTACGTTTCAATTTTGGTAACATAACTAACCAGTCTTTGATAATTAATAAGTAGCAACTATTTGTGTATGCTAACCATGTGAGATTACCTGTTCTTCTGGAGAATGATCAGATGGAAAATTCCCACTGATTTCTTTTTTCAAAACTGGATTATTAGCTTTAGCTTCATCAACCACAAAACCAATACCAGTACAAATTTCAGCAGAGGCTCGCTCCAAAGAAAAGACACCAGGATCTACTATGTCAGAATCTAACATCACAATGCCTTCAGTAGAGTTAGCTACCCGACGCTCAGATTTAGTAGTGTTCGTACTTTTAATATTTCCGCATTTGTCCCTAGTACCCATGTGTGCATGCTGGCTAAGCCATTTAACTATCTTGCCTAGTAAATCAGGTAACAAGTCTCCGTCCTGTAACGCAAAAATTTGAAATCAATATACAGAAAGCCACAATGAGAACACAGACGTTTTAAGCAGGTATATGAGAAGTATTACGCGTTACCATAAGTTTGGCATTCAAAGCATCAGGATTGACCCCAATCTCTGCAGCCACATCCTTCACATCTACTTTCCCCAGGCTGATCAACTGAAAAAATGTTTAATCAATGAGCAAGAGAGTCAACCGGTACAGATAATCTAAGTTAGTAGCTATTACACACCTTTTTCAGAATCAGTACAAAACTAAGAGACTCGGATCGAGTTTTTTTTTCATTATCAGTTCTCCTCTCAGTCATCCCTGATTCAACAATGTCTGTTGCAGACCTGTCAAATTCTGAACGCGGTGATTCCAGTTCTTGCAACTCACTGTTTCTCGAAATATCAGAACCTGTACCTTGTGCTCCTACTTCAACTCCCGTCTCATCATTACTTAGGCGATCTCTTATAGATTCTGTTGGAAGATGACATACAGGAGGATCAGCTGCATTAATATTTCCGCCGTTTATAGGCCTTCCACTATCTTGAATATCTGAATGCTTCGAGCAGAAAGCTCGCAGTTCAACCTAAAAATTTATTATATTGTTAAAGAAAAAAACAGCACTAATGTCTATGATTCCGTTCTGTAAGTGATGAAACTTACAGTATCACACCCATGTTTTCCCCAGATTTCTAGCCTATTCCCTGCCTCCCTTGCACATATAGGATGGAAAGATGCTCGGCATGTTGCTGTGATCAAGAAAATGTAATAAATAATTAATAAGTCATCAGATACTCACCAAAGAACGAAGACAAAATATTTGAATCAAAGAAAAGTGTGGAAAGTAGGATGCACCCATAAATTTGGATAAGTAAATAAAGTAAGAACATAGGAGCATATACATTTCCCTATTTATTTTGATTAGGTCCAAGCTGGGTGAAATTTCACTTTCACAGCAACCAAGCATAACAAGATATTAATATAAAGATATAAACGTTTTGCTTCATCAGAGATGCAATCATCACAAGGTAGCCTGGTAAAAAATTATAACACTCCACTGCTATTAACAATGTCAACAAACAAATCATGTTCCACTTAAAAATGATCTAGACAATTGGGTTATCTGGACTAAAACTGCGAGCATAGCACAGTAAAGGCATATAAAACCCAATTTCAGGTGAACTGCAGGCTTTTTCTACCAGTAGTCCTATTTCTTTGTCGTATTAGAATCTTTAGCACAATTGTTAAGTTGTTCCAAGGAAGTAGCAGCTTAAGCAAAAGACCCAGACTATAGAACAGAGCATGTCATTAAGAATCTCAAATGTTACCCATGCTCAGAAGTAGACCGGATGCACAGAAAGAAACAATACATACCATAACAACATCGAGTGCAAGCACCAGATTTCACCTTGCACAAGTTACACAACAATTTCCTGCGAGTTTCTTTTATTCCAGGCAAATTCAAGATAGGCTCCATTTTATTCAAGTCTTCTATGTACACCTCAGGCATCCACAGAGAACAATACAGATGAGCAAACTCCGGTGGCCCACCATTCTCAGTTTTCGAGAGAACAGGTTTCAGAACGCCACCCTTTTTCGGACAAAGCGAGCACGGTCTTTCACTATCACCACCACCATTCTCCAGCTCACACCAGGAGCACAACCATGTCTTATCCGTATCCTCAACCACACCATAGCATTTTTTATGAACTGTAGCTTTGCAGGAAGTGCAAACAATCAACTGGCGATGATATCCCTTGGCCTCACCAGTGCAGCAAAAATCACATAACAATGCATTCCCTCTGCAAGGAGCGGCAACCACTAATTTCTCCAAACCAGCATCACTACCAAGACGTCTCCGCTTTTTGGAAGGCCTTTCTGATGTCAACAAAATCCTATTTCTACAACCTACAATCCATTCTAAACCACCAGAAGAGATCTCATCGCCCACATTATCAACACTCATTGGCTGATGACCAACAACTTCGTTTACCCCTTCACTAAGAATGTCTTTAGTTTCTTCTCCACAAACAGCATCCTCGTTTCTAGCAGTCGCATCAGTTTCCCTCTGTTGAATACTAGCGGATGGAACTAAAAAGCAGTTTCTAGAAGATAAAGAACGTAGAGAAGCTAAATCTGACAAAGTTTCTAAATCAGGAGCCTCTAAGCGCCTAAAGTAGTCATCATGTTCAACCCATATACTCCCAGCTCTCAACTTCTCCCCTACCCTAGAAGACTTCTTCTTCTTAGTCTCAGTCCCATGGTGAGACTTCTTATGCCGCTTCTTGTCATCCTTTTGGTTCAACAAATTAGCTAACACAACAGGCAGAGTACTCACACTTAACCCCAGAGCTAAACCATCTTCAGGAACATCATAAGGAGACCTCTCCGAGAGATGTTTGCTAGCCTGAGCTAACAAATCGACTCCCTTATCATTCTCCTTCTCTTCAGCACCACAACCTCCGTCCACTCCCATACACATCATCTTCTCCGGCCACTGGCATTGGTCAACGTTCATGACCGACACAAACCACCACCGTAGACTCCCGCGCCGCCCATGAAACGGAACACTTAACCGTAATCCGCCGTCAATTTCCTCCTCCCAGATAACGGGAGAAACAAAACCCTAATTTCGCGAAGCCCAAACCTAGCCCTAGCTTAGCTCTCGCCGTGCCAGTTTCAGATTCGAAACGATTGAAGAAGATGAATAAAAAGCGTGGCTAAGATTAGGGTTTCTTCGAATTTCTAGGGTTCATGTTCTTTCGGATCCTTTCCCCCAGATTCGGTTCTTTTTTTTTAATTTTTATTTTTGTCAGAGATATTTTCGCGTCATTTGCAGGCAAACTAGGGGTGGGCGTTCGGGTACCCGTTCGGGTTCGGATCGGGTATTTCGGATTTTCGGGTATTTCGGTATAGAGGTGTAGAACCCGTTCGGGTATTTCTGTACTTCGGGTCGGGTTCGGGTATTTTTAGTTCGGTTTCGGTTATTTCGGATCGGGTTCGGATATTTAGATTTTGAAAAAAAAATTAAAATTTTCATTTTTCAAATTTTTTGTATTTAAATATATAACTTTCACTTAACTATTTTTTGTATTTTTAATAGATTGAATGGTTAATAGATTTGAATATAACATTTTCATACTAAAAAGACATTAATTTGGTTATTGTTTTTAAATTTTGGATGTAACTTTTTGTTAATTGTTGAAATAAAAAGTTTGACATGTATTTTAAGTGCATAGCAAATCATCTTCTACGTAATTGTATATATATCATATGAATTTAAAGTATGTGTAGTATCAATATAAATATTTTATATAAAATAAAAGATGTAAATTAAAAATATAAGGTTAATTATATATATCTTCGGTTATCTTCGGATATCCATTCGGGTTCGGATATTACCCGTTCGGATTCGGATATCCAATCTCTCCTAATTTAATACCCGTTCGGATATTTTTTTACTTCGGTTTGGATTTCGGTTCGGATTTTTCGGATCGGGTTCGGATGCCACTTCGGATTTCGGGTAAAGTGCCCACCCCTAATGCAAACAGAGGAACGGTTTTTTCAGGCTTTTTATTCAGAGAGTATGATAGGCAGGTGTGAGGCGTAGGGTATCACTCGTGCACCTCATCTGTTTCGACACGTGGTGGGTTTTGACTCGTTGGATGACTCGCGAGATATTCTTTCACAGAAGCGTACGGATATATGATGCTTTTTCCGTCTTTACCTCCCTTTTAATTACTGTCTAATCCCTCTTTTGGTAGTTAATGAAGATATTGGTCAGACCTTTTTCCAGAAGTTCATTCATATCCAAATATGATTTTCTTTTGGATTCTCTTTGAACTTTCTGGTGCTTTCGTAGTGTTTGATTTGACGGTACCACTGTTTTTGATTCCTGTTGGATTTGCTCTGTCTTAGAAGTCAGAACAGAATTAGAAAAAAAAAAAAGAATTTTGATTTTTATTGGTTCAGATGAAGGTATATATAAATTGCATGTGATGTGGTACATATCTATGCATTGATATGAAAATGAATCTTAGATCCCATTAATTAAACTAGAATCTGTTATGTTCAGAATGCTTTGGTTTTCATTTGATTAGCCAAAAAATTAGATGACTGAAAAAAAAAATTGGGTGGTTGAATTAAATCATATATATAATTAGGTATTGCAGCAATTTCAGTTATTTGTAATGTTTTTTTTTTGGTTTATTCAGTTATTTATAATGTTGTTTTTTTAGTTCACTAGTTTATTCGGTTAATCATAATGTTGTTTAAACATTTTTATGAGATGTAGATTACTACTGTATAATGATCTCCAATATTATGGTAACAGTCTGGCTTTAATTGGCAAAACTCTCTCAGAAAGTGACAAATAGTGAACTACTAGGGGTTAACCCGCCCTACGGGCGGGGCGGGTAAGTATATAAATGTTAAACATATAAACATCATAAATTTGTAATTAGTATTTATGATATAAGTATAATCTTGTAACATTAATTTTTTTCTTAGACATTGCAAGTATATCTCTCATTTTAAAAAACATTACGAAAACATAATTTTGAAAAATACTTCTCTATTTTAGTTAGGATAGTAAGTAGAAGATTATTTTTAAAACTGCAAGCATTAGATTAAAAACGAAGAATATAGATTATTTTTGATTTTTTGTGTCACCGAATATACTGATATTTTTATGTTTAATTATTTATTTAAACGATGTGGAAAAAAAATATTTACCGCGATAAAAGTATATTAATTGGTTAGACATTATGATAACCTAACATTAGTCTTTACTATTTAGAAAATAAACATTATTTTATTTTTAACATGTATTTGATAGTACATTATTCAGATTTTATATTTACTAACAAAATAAATATTGGTGCATAAATAGTAAATAATTTTGAATAATTGATACAAAAAAAGCAATTGTTTGATGATCTAATATTTTAAAAATTGTTCACTAATTAAAATAAATTATTTTAAAACTTAATAACTTCATTAATCAATTTGAAATATTTTTTAGTTACACTGAAGTGATGTTGGGGTGATGTTTCTTGTCGTAGTGTTCTTTAAGAAATTTATATTCTTGTTGTCATTTTGTTTTGCAACATGTGATTGGTTAATATATTATGTATTTTTTATCAATAGTTTGTTGTTGTGTGTATTTTAATACTTGTTAATAGTGAATTGAGCATTCGTTGCAGTCAATAAAAATTTTGAGATCTTTGCATTTTGTCATTTATCGACTATAAAATTAACGATTTCGGCTAGGCATAGATCGTTGGTTGTTGGTTCATTTCAGGGCTATTTGTTTTTTTTCCTCTCATTTTTCTGGCCGTAAAACATATGAACATCTCAGTTATTTATAAAATTCAGCTTGGTTTAGGTTAAAATATATTAGCATAATCAAGTTTATATAAAACATGTTGAAATAATTCTAATTTATGGTATAAAATAAGAAATAGCCTTTTATCTTATTTAGTTTTTGTATCTAACTTATTTAAAATGATAGATGGCATTTCTTATTTATATTATTAAATGAATTGATGTACATCATATACGATGAACTATCACCAAAAAGGAAAAAAACTAATTTTATATATATGTAAAATATATTATTATAATTGTATTTATTATTTTTGGTAGAAAAATGTTAAAAGAGAATTTTAGTTTGTAGTGAAAAAGGAAATACTTTTTCATATTCCTGTAAATTTATGCTAATATATATAAATCACTGAAATTTTAAAAATAATATTTCTTATTCATTGGAAATCCAAATATTCGGTTGGAAATAAAAGGAAATAATTTTTGGTAAACCCAAATAGGCATTGCCGATGACAACCCAACTATGACAAATTATTTTTAAGAGGTAATGAATGAAAAAAGACCACAAACATTAAACTGCACCATAGTCTTCATACAACGTAAGTAGTTATTTTGCGTGTGATGGAAGAGGAAAGGCTGACAACATCCACCGAGGTTGTTCATCCTACACAGTGCCATACTGGCATCCATACTCGTAACTAAAACTGCGCAAGCCAGGGATGAAGACTGATAAGTGTTTGGGTGCGGACGTAGAGAAACTATTGAACACAATATTACAGGACTCATGTTTCATAGGCACTGATAAATATTGGGTGGTAACTTTGTGAATAATGCTGCAAAAGGAAGAACATGACAAACGTACGACTGCTTCACAAACGTATGTAGTTATGCTCACATTTCGAATTACGATTCATTGCAGGCTAATGCAATACCAATCTAATTATGACCAATAACTTTTAAATAAATTCTCACAAAAACTCGATAAAGGAATACATCCCAATTTCAGAAACACAAATACACATGAGATACACCATTAGCTTAAAGTCTAGAAAAGACTACCCAGTAAGAAGTTCATTAATTAGACACAGTAAGGTCTTACTAAGAACGTGAATGGAAATGAAAAAGATGGAAAAAAAGTAGAAGTCATCCCCAAACGACATATATTGACACTGAAGCACAGTAATGACTCATCAAGGGAAGATAACTCAAAGGCAACATAAACAATCAAAGCCAGTACGTGCATTCAAACAGGAGAGAACCATCAATAACACTACACAAGCACTGACTATAAAAGAAATACATGTTAGCTGTCTGTTCCATTTAATCTGTGAACGTAACAAATTGTCGGTTTGGATTTGAATTCTCAAAGCTCTCATTTGCTTAGCCCTTCATGTGTTTGACAATATTTGAAGACATACCTTAGTGTTAGTATGCAACTATGCATGATCAGCAAACATTCTGAACTTCTGGATCATCTCTAGAAACTTCCTCCATCCAGATTCATACTCATCTGATCCACAAAACCAAATTATGGTTAAAGTCTTTCTTAAGATGAATCTTTGTCTTCCATACATATATGTAACATATGTAGTCATACCTTATTTGCAACAAAAATAGGAGGGAGTAATGGTAGGGTCATCATCATAGACACGCTTTAACTCGTGCAACTTCTTAAAGTTCAACCATGGCTTCACCAACACTTTTGCTTCATAAAGCTTCTTCCCCAGCAGCCCAGCCTCAAGCATCTCCAGGGTCAGATGATGCATGGTCCCTGCTACAATTTGTTATTTTGCTTTCACCACCCACACAAACTCGAACAATGCAATTCAAAGCTAGATGAAGAATAAATAATGAAACCAAATCACCCTTTGTATCAAAAAAATATCAAATCAGGATCATGAATGCAGATGAAAAGAGAGAGTGAGGAATTGAAGATGATGATAGGGAAAAAATGTCTTTCTTGTTATGATCAGATTAGAAATGAAGATGGAAAGAGAGATAAATTCATCAGGAAAACTATTGACCAATACGTACGTGTCTGTGCAGTTGTTATTGATTTCCAAAAAAGCAAGTTTAAATTTTAGTTGTTATAGGGAGTAACCTGCCAACAAAGGTCTCAGTGGCTCTTGTTTCGTTGTCAAAGTAGGAACGTGTCCTAGGATTAGCATCCACAGAAAGACTCCATGTAACTGTTAGGAAGTTAATGTGTGATTATAGCAGGTTTGCAAATGTATGTCCTGAAAGTCATATGCAAAAGGTTTACCTCATACGAACTTGGGGTTAATGCTGGTAGCGACGATGACCTTCGGCACACCCACTGCCAAGAACTTTTCTTTTAGCTGGCCGGCTTGTGCGTTATAAACACTTGCACTAACAGTTGTAGACCTGCAGCAAACCGTTGTTACATGTTACAATCAAAATATAAATTATGTAACATATGTAGTCATACCGGTCCTGCTTGTATTCGGTGTTGCTACTTATAACATCAAACCGGCTGATCTCGTAAGTTGCACCTTCTCTCAGCAGATGACGGGAAGTATTAAGCCATGTACACTTGGATAAGCGTCGCCTGGGAAAGAAGCAAACACAATTAGAGGTCCTGAGTGTATGAGAATCTGTCAAGTTCAGCCACAATAAAGGAACCTAAGGAGACAAACCTTTTCATCAAGAAGGAGCGTGTCCACTCCCATCAGTTCCCCTCTTTTGTTAACGTCTCGGGCTTTCTAGAATCGCACAAGACGCGTGATGATAGTATCAGCAACCGGTGTTAACATCAGAAAAAGGGCTCGAGAAACCTACATTGTTGCAGGTTGTGCTGTAAGCAAGAGATTTTATTCTGTTGAATCAGCTTGATTTGAAGATTTCTTAGACTGTATTTATAGAATGACTTTTTACGGTTTTTATCTGAACTTTTGAGATAGAGGTAATTGAATTCACGTAGTGTGAGAGACTGAAGGACTGATTTAATGGTGAGAAGTAAATAAAATTGTTCGTCGTCTATGAAAAGCGTTACAGAAACCTGGAACTGTAGGCTGAGGATTTCGGTGAATTTGAACAGAGTAGGGGAAACGCAGGAGGAGAGTAGTCCTGGTGGGCTTCATAAATATTGGACTTCGCCCTTGAAAAAGTACGGCCCAGTCCGAAAAGGTGACGGAAGAGAGGTTTGGTTTAGTGCCGACACGTGGCTCAATTTGCCCATCTCTCCTTGAGGTCGTGGAGGAAGGAGGAGGGAGAATACTCTACTTTATTATATAAGATGTTCTTGTACAACCATAATAAGATTAAAAGGTTATTTGATCACGTCTTAAAATGTTCTTGTGCATTGTACTAGTTGTCACTGTTCATTTATTTCAATGCTGCAAGCCTCAAATTCATGCTCCAAAACCTTGATTATACTAGAAATATCTACTATCAAATGTCATTTAAGTACTAATGCATGCTTCCTAAAATGTTACCTTTAAATACATCCCGCATTCAACTAACATGAACATCTTCACACACAAATATTAAAAGGATCATCATATACATTCTTCCTAATCTCCTACACACACCAGAAAAAAAAAAACATCAATGGATTCCAAACCGACCGGTTTAGTTGCTGTTATCTCGATGCTCTTCTTGTTCATCCAAATCATTTGCCCAGCTGGTAATGAGTATATATAAATCGTACCAAACTAGATTTCCCAATCATACTACATACTTTAACAAAGAAAAACGTTGGCTTCAGATAATTAAATTTTTCTTTATGTTTATTATTTAATTTGGTTTTCTTTGGTTATATGATCCGGTTTAGTCATCCGCCTATTTTCTTTGGTGTCTTTATTTCCGTTCAATTCAAAACCGGTTTGGTTCATCTTAATAAACCGAAACTTAATTTTACTCCCGCCTTTTTGTAGGCGTTGCAGGGGACATCACCGGAGTTTGTTACGGCCGCAACGGCAACAACCTCCCATCCCCGGCAGATACAATAGCTTTATACAAGCGCAACAACATCGACGCAATCCGTATGTACGAGCCCTTCGCCGATATGCTCGAAGCTCTTCGCGGCTCAGGTCTCTCCGTCGCGTTCGGTCCACGAAACGAAGCGATCCAATCCCTAGCCCAAGACCCCGCCGCCGCAACTAACTTCGTCGCCACATGGATCCTCCCTTACAAAAACGACGTCGCAATCAAATGGGTCACGATCGGGAACGAAGTCTTCCCCGGAGACATCGCTCCGTTCGTCGCCGCCGCGATCAGAAACGTCAACACCGCGTTGACAAACTCCGGCGTCTCAGGAATCGCTGTCACGACGGTTGTTGCGATGAGCGCTTTGGAGAACTCGTATCCTCCTTCCGCTGCGAGTTTCCTCCCGGATCTGACCGAGATCATGACGGAGATCTCATCGATACTCTCCCAGACGAACTCGCCTCTCATGGCGAATATATACCCGTACTTCGCGTACGCGTCGGATCCGAAGGATATATCTCTCGATTACGCGGTTTTCAAATCAAACACTCCTGTAGTGATCGACGGAGATTTGAAGTACAGCAACATGTTTGTGGCGATGGTTGATGGATTCAACGCGGCGTTGGAGAAGATCAATGCAAGGAATGTTGTCGTGACGGTCGCGGAATCAGGGTGGCCTACGGAAGGGAATCCACCGTACACGAGTGTTGATAACGCGAGGGCGTATAACTTGGGGCTCTTGACGTGTGGAGGAGCTACGCGGATGCGGACGCCTCGTCGACCGGAGACTGCGGTGGATGTGTTTTTGTTTGAGATGTTTAGAGAGAATCAGAAGCAAGGTCCGGTGGAGGAGAGCTTCGGGATGTTTTCACCTGATATGACTCCAGTCTACACTCTCTTTTGCCCCGCTTGATTTTTTTTTAATTAAAAACTGGTATTTCAAAAATAATTTATAGTTTATAGTATTTGTTTAAGCACTTTGGTTTAGACAAATTAGTAACATTTATTTGTGCATTTGCTTCTTGTAACTAGATTTTCTTTTGGTGGTTTATGAAAATAAAGATGGTTAATCTAAAATTACTGAAAAGAATACAAGTTAATCAAAATTAAGTAACTACAAATGAAAAGACATGTACTAATATTATTATATTGTTCTTTTTAAGACAAAAGAAAAGTAGAAAATAAAAACCTAAAATCTAAAGCTATAATTAGCAAAGATCTCAGTAATGTAGCTATGTTTTACTGAAATCATTTTCTTTTGTACACAATACAAAATGCAAAAAGGTTTAACAGTCATCTACATATCATTAAATAGCTATATAAGATTGACCAACGCATATTCAACAATTCCAAAGATAGAGCATAGTAGTGACAATGCCAACAACAATTACATAAAATTTCCAATACCCTGGATTTTGAAAAGTTTTTAAAATTCACTAATAACAATAGATTTGTCAATTTAATAGAAATCATTTTAAAGTTTTGAATATAATGATTTAAATTATTTGAGTTATGTTAGTTGAATTGTTGGCTCTTAGAAAGGAACAGAAATGGCCCAGGGCCCATATATCAACACAGTAGCATTAAAACGACGGCGTTCAGGAATATAACCGCAAGTTTAAAAACAAAAAGTCTCTCTGGCTTTGTTTGCGTACGCCAATGAGTAGAAGCAATCGCTTTTCCCTTTTCGAACATCCTTGAAGCTCCGGAGCTCTCTCATCCTACGGAAACCACCGTGATCTCCCCCGGTATGTTTACCTCGCGCCTTCTCACCCATCCAGTAACCTATTACATCATTGAATTTCGCCATTTTCGCTTCAGATAAGATTCGGTAAAGCCAGGTCTACGATCTATCTTAGATTCTCGATTAGGATTCTGTTTTAGCGAAAGATCTCGAATCATTGTTTGATTCTTCTTTAATATTGAACTGTATGATTCGTCTCGATAACACGTGGATCGAAAATCTTCGTTTAGCATTGATGATTTGCTTGTTCTTGCGTGAATTGTTGATTCGAATTGCTCAATATCTTTAGATCTAGTTGTGGCTTTGATTTGTGATTACCATTTTCGGATTAACACTCGCTCGATTGCGTACAAGTAGTGTAGTTATCTTGTAGCTTATCTGCTTATGCATGACTTCCTGAGTCGGATTTTCGGATCCGGATCCAGATCCGTGGTCTATAGCTGTTAGTGAGCATTGAACATTCTTTCAATTCCATGGTCAACTCGTCGCTTAGAGCGTTATTAGTGATAGTTCGTTGATTTCACATGGATGTTACTGTTTCATTAGCTTTCACAACTTGAAAGCTTACACTAAATAGAGTTGTGTACCATGGTCTCTTGTGTTTGAATAGGTTTTGAATGGGGAAAATCAAGAAAGTGAATCCTAGGGCTCACATTACTGCACCATACCCATTACCACCGTCTTGTTGCAAGAAACAATGGTCTGGCACAAAATGCTCAGTATGTCTGGAGTCTCCACACAACGCTGTTCTTCTCCTCTGTTCGTCCTATCACAAAGGATGCCGTCCTTACATGTGCGCAACAAGCACCCGTTTCGCCAACTGCCTTGACCAATACAGGAAATCACACGGCAGTGAACAGCTACCTCTTTTGTGTCCGCTGTGCAGAGGTCAAGTGAAAGGCTGGACCGTTGTGGAAGAAGCACGGGCGCATTTCAACTCCAAGAGAAGGACTTGTATGCAGGAAAACTGTTCCTTTAAGGGAAACTTCAAGAAGCTCAAGAAACACATGACGGAAAAACACCCACATGCTTGCCCTAGAGCTATTGATCCAGCTCTTGAGACCAAGTGGAAGAGGCTTGAGAGGGAAAGAGACAGGAGAGACGTGATCAGCACGATAATGTCATCGACCCCAGGTGCTGTTGTGTTGGGAGATTATGTGATAGAGCCGCGTAGGGGAGGTGTTTATGATGGAGAAGATGAAGAAGATTACAGCTCAGATGATTCTTTGAGCAACAACGGCGTATTGGATCTTGATTCATGGCGAGGACAAAACCGTCATATTCGGTTTATTGATATGGAGTCGAGTGACTTTGCATCATCTTCACGGTCCCCTGCTCCTCCAAGCCGTTCAGGTTTTCTCGTCCATAGGAACCAGAGAGGTGGCAATAGAGGTCGGTAACTTTTAACTTAACCAAACCAAATTCTCTCTAGCATGACTTCAAAATTGCAGGAGCAGTATAAAAAGGCTAACATGATTAGCCATACATGGAATTCAATAAACTTGCAGTCGTCCCTTTTTAAAATTTAGTTTCATGTAAATATGTATTTTCTGTAATTGTATTCTTGTTTATGCATTGTTGTACTCTTAATAAGGCTCTTATGCCTTTTTCCAGTTTCTTTTGATTTCATATTTTTATGTATTGATTTGTCCTCAAGTTCTGGGAGAACAATAAAAAGGCTATGTGGAAAGAAAAAAAGATGTAATCATTCCTCACTGCTAACTTCGGACAACAGTCTGTTTCTTGAAATTGTCTTCATGAGTCTCTTCTACTTCGTATGCAGCCGCGTGATAACCCTCCGACCACATGTTTAAGCTTTTTCTTCATTCAGAAAACAAACTAATTAAGCATAATTTCAAATAAAACGAGTTGCATATACTATAAAATATAATTTGAAAGACGAAGTAGAAGTAGTACCCAAAGATCTGAACTGTAAGCTCTGCTCTTTGCTTCTCCCTCTTCTTCATCTGGAACAAATTGGCGGTATCTCCACGTCCTGTTTTTCCGTCGAAATGGCCGGAGAAACGGTAACCGGAACTTACTCATCATTTTTCTTATCCACCTTCGTTTCTTCTTCTGCCATTTTAATAATCACAACAAGGTAAAATTACTTAACATCCGAATTTAGCTTAAAACTACAGTTTACTTATTTACTGAAAAAAGTAGTAAGAAATATGGTTTTAGTTGTAAGAACCAAGAGGATTAAGTGTTACATAAATCAGATTATACATTCCAGATGCAACCGCTTACTTCCTCTTTAATCTTTGCGTAAAGTATAAACACAAGTCACCAAACAGAAGCTTACTTTCATAACCCATGGCCCATATCTCCTCCTTAAGTTAAGGCCCATTATGTCAATTGAGTAACAAAGAAATGAAAATCAGTTCAACGTTACCTTCGCGTTCGGCCGGTCGGGTACGTTTTCACTCTCTACGCCGTCGCGTTTCGAATCTCCGGCTTCATTTTCAGACCTCAGCTGACGAATATGAGCTAAAAGATTCGCTCTCCGATCATATCCGTTCGTCCTTCCGATCCCACGCTTCCACATCCCTTCATTTCTCGGTCTCGCTCGAAACGATCGGACGGTCGTCGTTTGACGATCAACGTAAACGCTGATGATCACACCGAACATGATCCTGGGATTATCATCTCCCATTTGCATTGTTTCAGAAGTTGGCTTCTTCAACTTGAAACGGGGTTTTGCTGTTTATTAGGGGGAAGCACAAATCAGGCAACAGACAAATCTCTTTCTTAATCAGAATGACACGTGTCAGCATCTCGTTGGGCTTTTCATAATAGTCTAACCACTCCACGGTCAACGATCTAAAATGCTGACTAATTTATTAATGAAACTTAAGTGGTCACCACTAACATGGGTTTAATGGGCTTATAGAAACAAATCGTACTGCATTATATTATATTTGGCCTTAGTTAGATAATCTTCCCCAAACCAAATCATTATCGTGATCACTATCACTAGGGAAAGGGCTAGACAAATTCCTGAATCGAACCAAACCAAACTGACTCATCCGATCCAAACTAAACCAAAATATATATCTAAACCATTTGGCTCAAAATTTTATCAACTCAAATGGTTTGGTTTGGTTCGGTTTAAACCGAATCGAACAACAAAATAAAGTATATTTAATTAGATAAAATGAGTATCCTAATAATATTAAGATTTAATATATTTATACATTTTATTTCTAAATGAATAAAAAACACAACTAAAAATAAAATAAATAAATATGAATCTAATACATTAACATCAAAACCAAAAAATTACCTATAAATATAATAGGATTGAAAATAATAACGTAAAACTATTGGACTTCTTCTTCTAAGTTTTTATTAAGATGTTTGTATTTGCATTAAAATACGAAGAAAATAATGCTTTCATGTCAAATGATGATTTGTTTGTGTTTTATCAATTATATTTTGATAACCGAACAAAACTAAAACATCAATTCAATTGAACTGAACAAATTAAATACAAATAAAACTAAATTAAACCGAACTAAAACTAAATTGAACTCAAACTGAACCAAGCCGAATACAAACCAAACTAATTTGGATTGATTTTGGTTAAAGTTTTCTTAGACTCAAATAGACCAAACTGGATCCGTAATTAAACCAAAATGATCACCTTGTACTAATCATTGCCTAATGAATAATTTTGCAATTTGTTTGATTTACTATAGCTTAAGATATAGTTACTATTCAAATAATGAGGCTAAAATGTTTATTTTAATTGCTGACAAGAATCTCACAGTTATTCATTATTAAGAGAAAAATTATAATAGTTCGATTACCAACAACTATGTTCCAAAACTGTATGATTATTATAAGAATTGCATCTTTATGGTTAAGCAAATAAGCCAAAATATGTAATCCTTTGGACCAGTGCTTTATGATACGCTTCATGATATGCTTCTAAAAGTCATCAGGAGTTAATTCCAATTCTTTTACTTAAAGTTAAACACTTCAACTTGATAGTGCTTTAGTTGATTATTTTAAATAAATGATAACTAGATTTCCACCCGCACAACCGTGCGGGTATATATTTTCACATTTATATATGTAGACATTTGTTTTACATAATTATTATATATTTTTAATATTACTCACATATTTAAATGTTTGTATAATTATGCCAAATATAATAATTTTATAGTTTTCATGCTGTAAATTAAACTCATCACATATATATATATATGTTGCTTATTATATATTTGTCTTATTGAATTTGCGTTTGATTACTAAACTAAATTTTTTAATGCATGAAACAACATATATGAAAAAAATTTTGTATTTAATTTATTTATAATCATGATCCGTAATTAAAATCGCTAGATTTTTTTAGTAATTTCTAATGTTTATTAACTTTATATAATAAATTACTGTATATTAAAAAGTTTAAGATAAGTTAAATTTTTATACATGTATTATATAGTTTACTAATATTAACCCGTTCTTCCAACATATTATATTTTTAGCATAAATATTTTATATTTATGAAAATAAAATATGTTAACTTATCAATTTAAAATAATTTTATCATATTTTGTTCAGTATAACATTTTTATTTTAAAATGATAGATATTATTATAAAATTGATAAAATAGGATATAATTTTATTCTTTTAGTAACATTTCATTACTAATTACAAAATTAGTTGAAAATATTTATATTCAATTTATGACAATTAAGATCTTATTATAATCTTTTTCATGAGATTTGTTAGAATTTTAATTTTTTTTTAAAAAAATAAAAGATATTATGATTAAAGTAGTTAAAAATATTATGTATATTAGCATTAGTGATATTCATTTATTATAAAATTTAAATGATGGTCCAAATAAAAATATCACTCATCAAAAAATCATGATTTTTATTTTATTAGAAAACAAATTTGAAAAAATTAAAATAAATATAAATATTTATTTCTAACAAAATCTTTAAAAATTATTAGTAAATGTATTTGTGAAATTAATTAATTTTATTTTATTTAAATTTTCGTTTATAAACCAAAACTATATTCAATTTTAATTTCTAATTATATTTTATGATAATTTAAATTAAAACTAACTAATTTTTGAAAGTAAATTTAAGAAAGATTCTAAGAAGATTTTAAAAAGATTTTGTTAGAACATTTTAAATATATTCATTTGTATTTCAAATAAAAAGATAAATATATTAAAAGATATAATAATGAACTTATGTAAAATATGATATTTTCTATGAATGGTCCAAACTTAAAAAATCACACATGAAAAGAAGTCATGACTTCTGTTTTAATATATAAGATAATTAGTGTGGCATATTTCCACTTCACAGTCTTCAGTCTTCGCAATAACAAGATTTTAAACTGCAATTAAAGATGAAGAAAACAGACAGAAAAGGGTATATCCAGGAGAGGCCATATGCGTTAATATGACCCTTGCCATTGCGAAATGTGATGTGTTATGTAGCTAAATTTTCTCAGATCTGCCCTGATTTTCATGCAGAAGTTTTATTATTTTTTTAAAATATTTAAATAGTATTATCATTTTTTCTCGTGATGCATCTAGCTAGTGCTTAACCTTTAACCAAAACTATAGATGTATTTATACTATTATTTATGAAGTGATTTTGCTTAGTTGTCTTCTTCTCCATGATTTTAGATAATTTTTGTTTATTTATTATTACTTATTGCTTATTTGTCATATTTTCTATAATTTGTGATTTTGCTTAGTTGTCCTCTTCTCCATGATTTTAGATAATTTTTGTTTATTTATCATTGCTTATTACTTATTTGTCGTATTTTCTATAATTTTAGATTATTTGTTTATTTGTTATGTTTTCAATAATTATATTTTTTCTTATTTTTTATATCCTCCATAATTTAGGTTATTTATTATTTCTTATGTTCTTTATAATTTTATGTAGTAATTTTATTTATTTGTCATATTTAAAATAATTTTAGGTGGTAATTTAAGTTTTGCTTACTTGTCATGTTATCCATAAGTTTAGGCTATTTTTATTATTTTAATGTTTTATTACTTTTAGAACATTACTTTTCATATTCCATGATTTTATTTAGGCTCAGTCATTAGTTTTAATAAATAACTTTTTGGATTGTTAGTTTTGAACATATTTAGTGATTATTTAATAAATCTTTTCAATATATTCATGGATAAATATTATTAATGAGTATTAATTTTATAGTTTTGTTCATCTTATGTTAATTTTTAATATTAAATCTTTTAATGTTTTATTTATTATTTTTAAAATGAAGCTTGCTTCTCTTTTATACCACCGAATTATCTTATTAATCAAAATATGAGTCCAAAGAATACAATCTCTCGCTGTTAAAAATTAAAAAAATACACCTTTTACTAGCTAGATATATATACTTTTATTAAATAGAAGAATGTTTTTAATTATTGTAAATTTGTTAATAGGTATTAATATGAACTCCGATGAAGAAGAAATTCATATAAAATGCAATTAAGACTTTGATGAACAGGAGTTTGATTTCATAGGCTTCACTGATAATTTTATAATTATGGTTTATTTGTAGATTTATCTTTTATATTATTTTTAAAGTAATAATAAAACTTTATATTAGGTTATTATAATGATGATACTTTTTACATGTATGGTTTAGTAATAGAATAAATAAAAGATTTTACAAATACCAAACCATTATCTATGTTGTCTTGTAATAAAAAGATAATTATATCTCTAATTAATTTAATATTTGAAATTAATTAAATAATTTAGATTGAAATTAAAATTTTGTTAAAATTTAAATTAGTTGGATATATATTAGTCCGCACAAGTGTGCAGACCACCATCTAGTTATGTTTATAAACCATGTGCGTTCAAGGCGGTAAAATTTAACCGAGAACTTTGGGCATTCCAAGGCCCTTTCTCAGAAAAAAAAATTGGGCGTTCCAAACAATTTTCATTGTGACTGCACCATTGCATATCAACTACTAACAAACTTTAACCTATATCTTAATTTTTTTTTGTCGTCTACCCATCTAAACTAGATCAAGTGGAGAACAGACGAGCCGATTCTCCGAAAAGCATCTATATCTTAATTTGTCACTAACATTTTGACTGTTTGTGGTGAATACTAACTACGCATTTACTGCAATATGTATGTGACAATTGTTTCAGTAGCCAACACCGTTGTAATTTTATTTACTGATGTATAAAAAGGTGGTTTAGAAAGATTAACTAGTATACGAAAAATGATGATTTTTATGTCAAAAAATAGCATACAAAAATCTTTGTTTACTTCTTGAAAAGTGTTTGTCTAAATTGAACTTTATGAATTCTGGATCTTCCATTATATGATGGATTCTTAAATAACTACAAAAAGGAAATTGGTGTAGATCGGGTTGGCTCGCTTTTCCGGCCGGCGACGTTGGCTCTCTCAGCCACGGCGTCGGTTCGGTCGTTTCTTTAGTATATAATCTTAGTATAGATCGGGTTTTTTTGGATAGTTTCGTGATGATCGACTTACGTTCTGGTGTCGCATCTTCTCTATGGTGGACGACCAGCTTTTGACTCCGGGGCCCATGCCTTCCTTTCGGGTTTGGACCGCTGGCTTCTGGTGTTTGAGGGCGGAATAGCTCCGGGTTATACCAGAGATGCTTGTCTTCCCTACAGTTTGCATGGTGTCATAAGCCCCCGTAATTTTCCGATCAGGGTAATGAATAGATTTGTGTGTGTTTGGTGGTGTGATGTAATTAGATGAGATCTCGATTGGTCGATGATGCTCTCTAAAGACGTAAATCAAGTGGATTGAAGAATCTGGAGGAGATCTCGAATTGGTTCGATGGATGCTCCCCGGTGAAAAGAAATCAGATGATGAAGGTGGTTTGGCTCCAATCTGGTGGAGTCTGTGGTGGTGAAACTGTTCCCGGTCAGGTTCCGGTGGTCGCTGTGTTTCCCGGTGACGATCTCCAAGTTGGAGTAAGCGGTGGAGTCTCTGCATAACACGTGTCTATGCTCTTGCGATTGTACACGTGGGGGAGACGTGTTTCCGTTTGTATTCTCTTAGTTTCTAGGTGGGCCTTTGGTGGCTTTGGTTTATGTTGTGGGCTTAAATGCTTTTGTTTTATGCCATGTGTGATGAGTTTTTATGTATTTTGCAAAAAACTTTAGTTAATAAATAATATTAGATGGCAAAAAAAAAAACTACAAAAAGGAAATTGAACTTGTTAAAATCCCGAAATGTTACTTTTTTTTCCTTATATATTATTAAAATTTAAGTTAATAAATTTTATCTTCAGTTTTATTTGATATAATTACTGTATCCCTAATTTATATTCCTGCAAACTTAATTTCGACTTGAGCTTAGCTCCGAGTTAAATTCAAATTTTTGACGTAAATTCAATACTACATACGTACAACTTTCTAATGGCACGTTTTTAAACAAAAACAAACTGAATTTGAATATGGCAAATATATAAGAAAAGTATATAGCCCCCTATGTGTTTGGTGTCAAGTGGTGCATTATATTATCATGTGGTATGAGCACCAATTGGGATATAATAAACATAGTGGAATGATAATTGTCTCGTTACACGGGTTATATATGTTTTATGAAATCAAAAGTGCTTCTTTCAGCCAAACAACATGGGGTTTAAAATTATGATATTTGCTAATTGAACTCATAATCTCCAGGATAATTTTGTTTGACGGTAAGTCAAATTTAAATACACGTATATATTATACTACGGCATGCTGGCGAGTAAGTCATTTTGACATTTTCTTCTTGTTAAACAAATAATGTAATTTTACAATTTCAATGTAATTTATACTTATTTTAAGTTTAATATTAATTTTAAAATATACTGAATTTATAAATAATTTTATTTTTCTCAAAATACTACTGGTTAAATATGTGTAATTAATAAAAACATAAATGAATTCAAATTCATTTTTTAATATTTTTGAAAATGTCAAAACGACATTTTTTCTGAAATGGATGGACTATTACATAGTACACATTAATATGATTGTTTCTTATATACAAAAATTAAACAGAAAATCAATAAATGTGAACGCAGTGAAAGTGGCTCGAAGGGTCACGAAAGGGTCGATGTCTACCTAACCGCATCAAGCTCCCCCAATTGCCTCCTCTTTTTCAATATACACCACATTTCTTATTTTGTCAGTAGTTAAATTAATTTCAAAAATAATCTTAAATGGTAAAACATCAATATATTGCCAGTGGAATGTAAGTGTAACCCATCAAAATCGTACAACATCGATTTGAGATTACATGTGCAGTGAGCCGACCTCCATATCATTTAGTGGTTGTTATTACCCTAAAATCTTGTATATTGGCGCTACTAACCTATGTTGCCGACGTCAATTAAAAAAAATGCTATGCTATGTTGTGATATTGTGTGAAAAAAAAATTGTTAACAGACAAAAATTAATATGTTATGAAATTATATAACGATTTGTGTTCATCATATTTATGGATCATATGTTTTGTAATGCTGCCGAGTACATGATATTATATTAAGCTAGTTACGGTGTGAGATTTCATTTGTGTTTGTGTGTGCACGCGCAATTGCGGCTATGTTTCGATTACGTTAACATAGTTTAGAATTGAAAAAAATGTGTTATCTTGTTATTGGTCACTAGTTTAAATATCTGCATTCTAAGCTTCAATTTAGTAAGGAAATAAGAAATTTCGATTTAATACGTATGTGAATAAGGTAGTTTTAATTTATTTATTTTTGTTACAGCAAACAAATTGATTGATAAACTATGCGTATTCCGATCATTTAAAACTATTGAATCCAGTGTTAACATAACATATGATTGATAGTACATTGTATATTCTAATTCAAATTAATTAAAATATAAATATACAAATATAAATCACCAATATAGTACTTTTACATATTAATTTTATAATGCTTTATTCTAATATTTTCTACTTATTAATTTTTTTTAACTTATTAATTCTAATCAATGGTCTATTCTGTATTTATTCATAAAGAGAAAACAATGATCTGCCAGAAAATGATATTTATGTACATTCATTACATGTACATAAGACCCACATAATCAGTTTGTTTTAGCTATGGCTCGTGTTAGGAAAACTCTATAAGACGTATATAATAGTGTGTTCCAATACTAGACTACCAGTTGATCCAGTTGTTTCAAATAATTGGTTATGTTTTAGAAACTTTGTAGATTGGATTATTTTCCATGCAGCTTTGTGACAAGAACAAATGATGCATAAACCTTTAGGTGCAAAGTTGATAACTTTAACCAAGATTGAGTTTTGAATTTGAGTCATTACATCGAAAATAATAATAATAATAATAATAATAATAATAATAATAATAATAATAATAATAACAATAACAATAACAATAACGGGTCCATACGTGCGTACACATGTACGTATCATTTACAATTTTAACGTAATAATTGAAAATCCAAAAATTCTAAAATAATATTATGACCCGTCCATTTTTATGGTTGCCCCGTTCGTGTATTTGCATGTTTGGCCGTTGGTGATCCCATGCGCCACTAAGCCTCCAAAGTCTTCTCTATAATCTCCTTTCTAAAACATAATATCTGTTTAGTTTATACTTAATTGCGCTTTATCTTCCTAATCGTCATGTAATCCATAAATTTTTTTGAGATATTTACTTTCTAGATTTAATTAATATATTTTCTTCTCTAATATACAAGTCAACAATATGCTCATAGATATATGTTTATAGCTACCCACCGGATTCTCATTCTCCATTTTCTTGTATAATTACACGGACGTTTTGACGTTGATTTAAGAAAATTGAAGTCAAGATTAGTACCCCTTTATGTAATATATAGCCACCCATGATGCAATTTAATCTTTCATTCATCAACGCACAAGATCTTGACCCAAGATATTAGCGAGTTTACGTGTTGTTTTTGTCTTTTATTGTAGTCGCATCATATAAATTAGTATGAACGAGAAGTTCTTTGTCGTCATGTAGGAATATAACTAGCTACCTATTGTTATTTCTATATACAACTTGTGCATATTGCAAATAAACTGTGGTAACACGTCGATAACAAAAGAACATTGTAGTAGTTCGATTGTTAATTCAAATGTCTCCAAATGTTGATTTTTGTTGTATCCACGAACCACGATTGATGTTTTGTATAAAAATATTATTATGTATTCTAAATCCATAAATAAAAGTAAGTTTCTTGTTTCAACAAAAAAAAAACAAATAAAGAAAGTTTCTTAATTATATGATTTTTCTTATTATTTATACATATACAGAGATATGAATATGTTCTTGGTTATACTAATAAAATAATAATATGTTATTGGTTAAATAGCTCATAGTTAGACTTAGATAGAACACTGTCTTGCAAGAAAGTAGTGACTAAGGAAGCAAAATATAGCTTAGCATTGTAATACAATGAGACCACTTTTGTAGATTCAAGGGAAGGTTTATCTCAGTTCAGAAAAGGGGAAGGTTCATCTTGCCAGTAAGTATGACTATTCTTTGTATTCTATTTTTGAATGTTGGAATAATTTATATAAATGTATATTAGGTGCAGTATTTGTTATCACATGAACTACTTCTCAGAAGTTTCATATATATATATATATATATATATACATTATCAAATTAGGGTCTCTTAACTTTCCCAAGTTCAAAACTGGAGTGCATCAACAGCAAAGAAGTAATATAAAATCTACATTTAGTTATGCCTGAACATGGTTCTGTACATTCTGTGTAATTAGTTGCAATTAAATGACATTAATCATGGGTTCATGTATACTGACATCAAAATTCAATATTGCCACAAACAATTCCGACACCATGAATCTTAGTTCATATTGATAGTTGATTAATACAATTTGGACTTTAACGATTTTTAGCTATTTAGATTTAATATTTTTTTCTTTTGTCTGTTAGTTTAGGTAAAACGGTACAATAATATATATCATTTTTTTGTAACTTACAATAATATAATCATTTATCATAACTTTGTTTTTTCTACTCATTTACAGCTCTTTTTCTGCAAACACAACTCTCTGGAAATCAGCAATTAGTTTTGTTAATTTTTACGATGGATTATACTACATCTAGCTAACCTAATTATAATCAAATACCAGTAAACATTTCGACACTTCTCGTTGATAAACGAAATGGCTATTCACAGTGTATGCTACTCCTTCCGTTTTTTAAGATGACGTTTTTGCAAGAAGAAAATTTGTTTCAAATTACATGTTGTTTTCTCTTTTTAATGTAAAAGTTATTAATTTTATGTAATAGTATAACTTTTTTATTCCGAAAAATATTTTTTATGGTTGAATGTGGTTAATTAGATCATTAATTATATTTTCTCTAAAAATGTACAAAATTAAATATTTTATTAAACTATGTACTCAACTCCAAAACGTCATATAAAAACGGGAGAGTGTTATAAACAAATTGTGAAGACTTTAAAATTAATAAGGACATAAAAGTTTGACTAGTTAAATGCCATGTTGATATTAAAGACTTTAAATAGCCGAAAGTCTTTGACAGGCTGATAGCCTCGTCCCCTATTCGGGCCTAATACTAAAATAGCATTACGAATAAAACTAATAATAAGAGTTACATAATAAAAATTTCCGCCTTAAAGGCCAAAGCTTGGGAAAAATAGGTGGAATTTATAGAACCACAAATTGATAAGGTAAAAGATAGTTTTCGGTTGTTTCATTTCAACTTGCTTCAAAATAGAATGTTGGAGAAAATCGGACTTAAAAAAATAAGAATTTGAAGAACAAGATGAACTAGTTGAACTAGAGGATTCTAAATATCGATCGGCCAGATTAATGCTCATGAATCAATTATGGTTTAGTCAATGTACTAGGATGGAGCATGCAGATAATATAGATGTTTAATGGTTTAGATTATGATTGACAACTTATGATTATATAGAACCCTTTCGCCTTTACACTTGGAGATAGAAAAATTGATATGGGCAATGTTGTATTTGAGAGAATTACAAATCCATGCAATGCATATTAAGATGGATTTTTGGATTTGATGGATGTGATTTACGACGTTGAATAGCCGGTATCTATATATATAAAGAAATGTTCGCCTCTCTCCCGTGAAGCCACGTCATCAATTCGTGCGTTTTGAGAGAAATGAATGCAGTTAAGGGTAATTGAACCCAGCACCTCTAGCACTGTTAAATTTCTCTTAGAACCACTAGGCTAAAGTCATTTTTTATAAATATGTGGCCGCGAAAATACTTATTATTGTGTCAGCTGGAAGGTCATGTTTCTTCTGCTTGTGGCCAGGGCCGACACTGAACTGACGTCAAGATGAAGATCGTGAAATTAAAAACTTTGCTCCAAACAGTTTTACAATGTTTCCAACCTTTATAACTTGATGCATATAATATATATCAAAATACATTTGTTGTACACGCTTTTATTAGTTTTGCTTTTAAAAGAAGGTATTTACAGTTATAAATGTTTTGTGCTAGTGAAGTAATGGTTGAAAAATCTCTATACATATGTCATTTTAAAATAACACTCAACTTCTATATATAGTCAATACATATGTCCATGTTATATTCTAGACTAAATATTTTCTATTTTAAAAATATAGAAAATAATTTATTTAGTCTACAAGCAAATGTTGTAGAGCAAGTATGCATTATACAAAATAATATATATTTAAAATCCATACACAAAAACATAAAATTTGTTATAGGCCTCTTTCTGACACATGCACACTCCACTATGAATAAGAATTAAGAAAAACACAGTATTGTCATCAAACTTTATCACAAATCGACATTTGTACATCTATAATTATGAGTTGGACAATTAGTTAATTTGATACAATACCAAAACAAGAATAATCGAAAACAACTATACCACCGCATACTAATAAGTAAGACATAACAGATAACCAAATTCTTGAATCTTAAAACAAATTTTAACTCGAGCATTTAGTGAATATCAAATTAACTAATATCCCGCCCGTAGGGCGAGCCGGCCCTAGTTTACTTTAAAACTAGCTTTTCATCTATAACTTAAGAGTTTGGAGAATTTCAGCATTATCTTAGAGCATTTAATGGGGGTTATTAAATGGTGGTTCTTAACGGAATATAAAAAACCGTAGTTTTAACTAAAAAAAATAAAAACTGGTTCTTAAATATTTTATATCCCATTATATCCCAAGAAACAAAAATGTTTTTGCAAAATCATTTACGATTGTAAGAAGCAAGAACCAATTATTTTTACCAAAAAAAAGTAAGAACTAATTAAAAAGTAATTGTTTTGATAGTTGATTAAAAAAAAAACTCAAAGCATAGGATCTAGGAAGGTGGGTCCCTCTAACTCCCACAAACACACTCACATTTGTCAATTTTTCATCACTCATATTTTTCATTATTTTATTTTATTCATGGCCTATAAATACAACCCTAATGCCACATTATACATAAACAAAAAACAAGAAAAGAAAACAAATTTCAGAGAAAAAAATACAAATCATTCTTCTCGACGATTAAATAGCTTCTCCATGGCCACCTCCGTCGACAACCGCCACTATCCCAGCCTCACCTCCGCCATGATCGCCGGTGTCGTTCGCTCCTTCAAACGTCCTCCCGTTCCTTCTCGCTCATTCGACAGCCACCGTCACCAAAACGTTCAAACCGTCGTCAGAGAAAACGAGAACACCGACGGTTACGACTCAAGCGACGACGAGGACGAGAGCCACAACCGTAACGTCTCATACTACATGACAATGGTTCACAAATCCAACAGCGATTTAGAGCCGTCGATTCTAGACTCCCGAGACGAATCCACGGCTGATAACTGGATCCACCGTAACTCCTCTATGGTACGTCTCACCGGAAAACACCCTTTTAACGCTGAAGCCCCTCTCCCTCGCCTTATGCACCACGGCTTCATCACTCCCGTTCCTCTCCACTACGTCCGTAACCACGGACCTGTCCCAAAAGCCGACTGGTCCGAATGGACCATCGAAGTCACCGGACTTGTCAAACGTCCGGTGATACTCACCATGGAACAGCTAATCTCTGAGTTTCCTAGCCGTGAGTTCCCGGTCACTCTAGTCTGCGCCGGAAACCGCCGCAAAGAACAGGTCCTAAAATTTTAGGAGCCCTATTATTTAATATTCAAAATAAAATATTTTCTAAAATTTTCATATGAATTTTTTTATTTAAAAATCTTAATTTTATTAACATAGAATTTATCTATATATAAACCATAACAATATATAAAATTCATCTAATATGTTTATTTATTTCATACACAGAATTTGTTTATTTTATTTTACATTAATTATTATTTGTAGACCACTCTACAAAAAGTGTATATATAAAGTTCATAGTTTTTGGCTTAAAAAAAAATAAAGTTCATAGTTTTAAAATGGGCCCCTAACATTGAAATGTTTCAACAGAACATGGTGAAGCAGACGATAGGATTCAACTGGGGCTCCGCCGGAGTCTCCACCTCTCTTTGGAAAGGTGTTCCTCTCAGCGAGATCCTCCGCCGATGCGGTGTCTACAGCAGGAGAGGCGGAGCTCTCAACGTCTGCTTCGAAGGAGCAGAGGATCTTCCCGGAGGCGGCGGGTCTAAATACGGAACAAGCATCAAGAAAGAGATGGCCATGGATCCTGCGAGAGACATCATATTAGCGTACATGCAGAACGGTGAGCTTCTCACGCCGGATCACGGGTTCCCGGTTCGGATCATAGTACCCGGTTTCATTGGCGGGAGGATGGTGAAGTGGTTGAAACGTATCATCGTCACGCCTCAAGAATCCGACAGTTACTATCATTACAAAGACAACAGAGTTCTTCCTTCTCTTGTCGATGCTGAGCTGGCAAATGCAGAAGGTAAATTATTTTTACCTTTTTCCCACTTTTAACCGTGGTAATAAGTTCTGATTACCTTCTTGTGTTGCAGCTTGGTGGTACAAACCGGAATATATAATCAACGAGCTTAATATAAACTCGGTGATAACAACACCTGGTCACGAGGAGATACTGCCTATTAATGCATTTACCACTCAGAAGCCGTACACATTAAGAGGCTATGCTTATTCTGGTAATTGTTTTTTTACCATGGTAATTAAATTAAGATTCAAAGTTCTGAGTAAATATTTTTGGTGATGTTTTAAACAGGAGGAGGGAAGAAGGTAACGAGAGTGGAGGTGACTCTAGACGGAGGAGAGACGTGGAGTGTGTGTGAGCTTGACCACCAAGAGAAGCCGAACAAGTATGGCAAATTCTGGTGTTGGTGTTTCTGGTCACTTGACGTTGAGGTTCTTGATCTGCTTAGCGCCAAAGATGTAGCGGTTCGAGCCTGGGACGAGTCTTTCAACACCCAGCCTGATAAACTCATCTGGAACCTCATGGTAACCTCTCTCTCTCTCTTAATTTGTTTTATTATACTATAGGATAAAATAGTTTATTCTTTATATATGATTTGATTAACTAGAGTAGTTAATTTAATCCCGTTATTTATATTTGTCCTCGTCCTACAAAGTTGGAACTACTGTGCTATTGTTGATGATATTTTTAAAACGTGTTACCTACCATCTTTTTTTTTTGCCAACATTTTTTTTTTTTTTTGCCAAAAGTTACCTACCATTTTAGTACAACCCTAATCAGTAATCAACATGGAACCAAGAAAAGTTTTTTAATCATGTTGTACAGTTCATTTTAGTGGTGTAAGTGTGATTATTTGATTCATTTCCCTTCATGCGGGCAATTATATATTAAACTTTGAAAAGTCTTAAGTCCATGGTATCCAGCTAATTAATCAAGAACAAAAAAGTTTTGTTACAAGACACTATCATATCTCAGTAAAACAACACTATTATATAATGTTTGACTAAAGCAACACTGACGTTGACTGGTATTTAATCAGGGAATGATGAACAATTGCTGGTTCAGGATCAGAACCAACGTGTGCAAGCCTCACAGAGGAGAGATAGGGATTGTATTCGAACACCCGACCCGACCCGGAAACCAATCGGGTGGGTGGATGGCAAAGGAACGTCAACTTGAGATATCCTCAGAGTCAAACCCTACTTTGAAAAAATCAGTTTCATCTCCTTTCATGAACACTTCCTCGAAGATGTACTCAATCTCCGACGTTAGAAAACACAACTCAGTCGAATCTGCATGGATCATTGTTCACGGCCACGTCTACGACTGTACACGTTTCTTGAAAGATCACCCAGGAGGCACTGATTCGATCCTCATCAACGCAGGCACTGATTGCACCGAAGAGTTTGAAGCTATTCATTCAGACAAAGCCAAGAAGATTCTTGAAGATTACCGTATCGGTGAGCTCATCACCACCGGCTACGACTCTTCCCCTAATGTCTCCGTCCACGGTGGCTCCAACGTAGCTCCTCTGTTAGCTCCCATCAAAGAGCTTTCTCCTCCAAAGCACATTGCATTGGTCAACCCACGTGAAAAAGTCCCAGTTAAACTCATTGAGAAGACTTCTATCTCTCACGATGTTCGTAGGTTTCGATTCGCATTACCATCTGAAGATCAGCAGCTTGGTCTACCCGTTGGGAAACACATCTTCCTTTGCGCCAACATTAACGATAAGCTTTGTCTTAGAGCCTATACTCCGACCAGCACGGTCAACGCCGTTGGACATATCGACTTAGTCGTCAAAGTTTACTTCAAAGACGTTCATCCAAGATTCCCCAACGGAGGGCTCATGTCACAACACTTAGACTCGTTATCAATCGGTGCGGTTTTAGACATCAAAGGTCCATTAGGGCACATCGAGTACAAAGGCAAAGGCAACTTCATGGTCAACGGTAAACCCAAGTTTGCCAAGAAACTAGCCATGCTAGCCGGAGGAACAGGCATCACTCCGATCTACCAAGTCATTCAATCTATACTAAGTGATCCAGAGGACGAAACCGAGATGTATGTGGTTTACGCAAACCGAACCGAGGATGACATACTTGTTAGAGAAGAGCTAGAAGGATGGGCTAATAAGCATAAGGAGAGGCTAAAGCTTTGGTACGTTGTTGAAATCGCAAAAGAAGGTTGGAACTATAGCACTGGGTTTATAACCGAAGATGTGCTTAGAGAACACGTCCCGGAAGGTTTAGAAGGCGAATCGCTTGCGCTGGCGTGTGGACCACCTCCTATGATTCAGTTTGCGTTACAGCCTAATCTTGAGAAGATGGGTTACAACGTGAAGGAAGATCTCCTGATCTTCTAAGAATGGTTCAAACTTTATATATAAGCAATAACAGTTATTGCTTTTGTAAATACATTGTTATTTGGGTGCTTTTGTTAGAGTTTGTATTCCAAAATGTATAATATATTGTATTTATCGTTTATGTTGTTGTTGATGATTATGGTATTTATAATGATAAATGATGAAAGCATCACGTAACTCAAAAACTTTTCGTGTCTTGTCTTTAATTGGAGTTACAGTTACTATGCTGGTCGTCTAATAAGTGGTTGTAGCTCAGACATCATATCATGTGTTATTTATTCAACCACGCCTGGTAAACGTTTTGTACTCTAATGCCGGGTTCCAAATTAGTTACCACTTGTGATTGATTGTGTTGCTTTCTATTGTCAGTGACGAAAAAGATAGAAAAAACATACAAAACACGTTTAATGCAACTATACACTTTTATGTTACAGTGTCTCTTCGATACAAGAAAGGTGAAAAGATCTAAAGTGGAGTTTCGGTTTGTCCCGACAAGATTTGTGGTTTGTATGCATTTTACATTAATACAAGAACAGCTGATAAGGAGAGTAATAAAATACTTTTCATATTAGCTAAGAAGAGAAAACATGATCAACGTGATTAAAGACTTAATGTCATGAATATACTACTTCAGTGGACAGTGATAATCATTAGTCATTTTGAAATTGAATACTTTGAATATTTTCTTGGTATCAAAACTGAATTACATGTAAATATAGTAAGTAATTAAAGGTTTATGAGTCAGACACCCTACTAATCTATACTATTAAAAGGGAAGAAGTTCTAAAAAATCTATTTAAACAAGGTTGTTGGACTATTTCATTAAACTTAGCTATTTTTTTGGTCTTACCTTATATTTCTCTAACTATATTAATACTTTACATAATTTAAAAGGCAATTATCTCATGCAATCAATTATTAAGATTTGATCTTACATTTTTTATATATAAACTAAATGATTAATCTTATCATAAAAAATATCAAATGGTCTAAACGGGTTAGAAATTTAAATAGAGTTAGTAAGAAAAACTGGTTTAAATAGAACATATTTATTTACTTTACAAATTCTAACAATGCATATGATACGTTTTATTAAATTTTCACAAATGTAAATTATCTTGCGCTTTAAATCGGGTAGTTTAGGTTGTTTGAAAAAAATATAGGATAAATAATTAACTATTAATTATTTGAATAAAAAATATTCGAGTCATTTTTTGTTTGCATAATTTGGTTTATAAATAATATTTTAGGATATTTGGTTATTTAAAAATTAAATATAATTAATATTTGTATGTATATAATTTGTATTTCAAAAATTTAAGTACTCATTTGGTTCTCAGTTCGGTTTCTATTTTTCGGTTCCAAAGATATATGATATGCTCGGTTATATATAAAATTTAGCTTAATTTTGATTTTTTTTTCAGTTGGGTACGGTTCAGTGCATCCGGGTAAATGTACTCAAACCTATATATTATCTTATATATAAATTATGTAAGAAAATTTTAATTAATTTTAAAAATAAACCTGCGCTTTCTAAGCTCGGATCAAAATCTAGTTTAGTTTATAAATGTATGCGTATTAGTGTACATATTTGTGTCCTTGTTAATAATATAGTTCCAGTCCCCAGAGCCATGCATGCTATTCTTTTTCTTCACAACATATTGGGCACTCATAATTTTTTTTTTTTTTTGAAATGCCCTACGGCCTGGTCCGGTCGGTTCCAGAGAAAACATACTTATTGAATCTCATAATTTAAAATCTCATATAGACTAATATATGCAATTTGTCTATATATCAACTTACCGTTTTAGACATAAGTATCTCAAAAATCGAATCGATATCCACAAAGAAGTATAATAAAATATATATATGTCGGTCTCGAATCGCCTCAGCAATGTAAATGAGAAATGGAGAATGAAAACAATACACATACGTTACGTTTTTGTCTTCGATTATTTACATACACTATATTCTAACGCGTCGATCTCATACGATATATATTCTAAACGCTTTGATGATCCAAACTATAAATTTCTCCTACCATTTATTTTATGAAAATTCTTCAAATGCTTAGGGGCATCAATATATCAAAGAAAAAAAATCAGTATATCAAGTTACCTTTTTAGAGCTTTAATTAGCAGAGAAGGAAACTTCCTAAATAAAGAAAGATAAAATAAAATGGAAAGGAAATGAAAGAAAGAAACGAAGAAGGTAGGCAAAATAAAACGTATAGCCGCGACCTCGTGTAACAAGGGACGTCCCGACCACTGCGGAGACGGCGAGACGCTTACTGAATATTTTCTCTCTTTGTTTTTTTCAAAAAGGACGTTGTTTCGTACTCGCAAGGGTCAAGTGTCTACTCCAGTCTCTCTCTCTAATATCATAATACAAAACGAAACACCCTTCTTGTAGTTTGTCTTTAATCTAAGTTCGTGATATAATCTAAGTTCTAATTAGTTCTAAATCATAAATGTCTTGTGTCTCGACTTACCTAGGTCTTGTGAAAATGACGTCTGAAATTTGAAGAACTAGTTGTCCTTCCTAGAACTGACTTAACTATTACTTGAACATTAATCAGTGCTAAACAATGAAAGTTGGCAGTCTTGTATAAAACAATGTCAATTTAATATTTAATATTTTGTATGCTAAACAAAAATAAATAAAACATAGTTTCCAGTTTGCTTTTTTTTTTTCAATGTATTTGGTATGTTTATTAGGAGTATATATATATGCTAAGTTAGCTCATTGAGAAAAAAAAATACGAAAGTAAATAAATTAGAAGGCTAGCTACTCTTTAGTTAAAGCTTTTGCCTTTGTTTAATAGGAGGTTTAAAATAATATTTTATGAATAAAGCATTGAAAAAAAAACTGAAAGAGGTGAAAATAGTATCATGAGTGAAAAAAAAAACTTTTTTAAAAATTGTAAAGGACCCATATAACATATGCCAAGTTTTTATTGGTCTAACATTGTAAAAAATAAATATAATAAAATTATAAAATTACATACTGATATTTTTTAGAGATTTATCATAAATGTTCATGATCTAATATATATATAATATTTTTAGGGTCAATTATTATTTTGAAACTTAGTTTTGTCGTTTCATGAAACTATTAACTACTTTACTTTATTACCAACAGAACAGGATGATTAAGTTCACCAAATGCGTCCCTTATGGCTATTAAGAGTCAAACGCAAGGATGACCAGGGTCATGATTTATGAAGGCGTCATATATTCAAACCATTGCTCCATTAATTGCTAATTCGTCAGATTAGTTTGTTAATTACGATAAAGTACAAAAAAAAAATTTATGAAGTACAAATCTTACTATTGTACTGATTAAGTAGCTCTCAGCCAACGGGCAGAAGATGAACTATTTAGATTATTCAAAGATTTGTGGGCTTCCAAAAGCATTGGGAATGGCTCCAACTAAGTTGGAAAATAGTATATTAACTAAATCTCCATTGCCAATTTGCCACCATCGTTGGAGTTATTTATCTGTCCAAGTGGGAGAACGAATTATAATTATCAGAGGAATTTCTTTCAAAAAAACAATTAAAATATAATTCATTTCCAACCCAAAAAAGGGGATCCGGTGAGTTACAATCCGATTATCAGAGGAATTTCTAAATCCTAGTAGTTGGAAAAAATAAATCCTAGTAAAATAGTTTATGTACAGAAATCTACTATGGCATTTTGATAAACTTATCAATATAGCTATGACTCTAATATCAAAACAAGTTATTTATTACTCTAATATTGTGTGTAATCATTCATTAACTTATATTTGTACACTATTTATAACAGTTGAATAAGTAATACTGTTCATGCAAGCTCTTGTTTAGTATACTGTGAAGTCAATTATATGTTTTGTCAGTTGCTCACTATTACATAAACCAATGTTGACATAGTTGTAAAAAATACCAAACCCTATTGAAACCCTATGTCTGATTAATATTGTCCAAGTTGTAATTTTGTCTTAATGTGAGACGTTAACATCTAATATAATGTCTGACCCGAGAGTTGATTCCGATCACAGTACAAGTCTTTGCAATGAACTATTCTTTTTGACTTTTATTCACCGTTTAAATTTAAACATTCTTAAAAAAATTAGGGTATTTGCAGTAGATAGCGTAAACAAGTTTCCAAATTAGCTATATGGAAAAGCACTATTCATTATCTCATAATACCAAGTTTAACCCTACTAGTGATATTATAGTTATCCAAATTTGAAGTAACCCTTGTTATATACAGTCAGTCGTCTTCTCTCCATTTCAATCAGAAAGCAAATCCAGATTGACGTTTAGAAAAGATGATCTCTTCCCAATCCATTGACTCACCTGATTCAACTTATTGATGTCCCTTTCTTTAATTCTTTCTCAATTCTCAGCCGTCTCTCTCTCTCTTTCTCTCTGTTTTGATATTCACTCAGTTTTTTTTCTTTTTCGAACAAATAATAGCCAAAAACAGAGAATATGACCTGGGTTGAGACAAAGACATCACCGGTTTCTCCTTCTAAAACTCCAAGAATATCTGAAAAGTTTGGTTCTTTTCTGGTTCATCACCATAATCCGATCATCATTGCAGTTGGGAAAGATATTGCCATGGAAGGTGGTATCTTGTCAGCACAAAGAAAATAGTTGGGGTAATGTATCCGGATCTATGGTTTGGAGGCGCTCGATCTATGGTTCCCACCAGTAATCGTTGCCGTTCTCCTCCCATCTGGATAATGAGCTACTAAGACGGAGGAGGCGTCGTCCGTTGTGCTGTGAGCTGTCTCACCCTCCTCTTGAAGGATCTGATGGATGCTCTGGTGTGGAGGTCCCTAGGAGAGATCGATGCTCTGGTGGCTCGTTCATCGACGGCGGTGTTCTTCCGGTTTGAGGGCGACTGGGAGACTGACGGCTGTGGCTGGTTAGCTATCGGGGCGGAGGCTTGTCTTATTGTCGAGGAGAGCTCAGCGTCGGCAGATTTACGGTGAGATGGCGGTTCTCAGCCGTGTGTTTCTCGTCGGTCTGGATTTTCCTCGCCGTCTTTGGGGTGTGGCGGTGTGTGCTTTCTCGGACCTAAGCGGTTTGGATTCTTGAGCAGATCAACGTATCAAGGGTTTCAGAGGTGGTCTCTGCTTCGCAACCACCGTTCATGGCCGCAGGACAACTTCGTGGGCGGCACAATATGGTTGAAACTGGTGACGACCGGTTAGGAAAAGTCCCGACCTCTATCCATTGAAGCTGCATGTGTTCAACGGAGAGGAAGCTAGTCTTCTCACCTGTGACTGCTTCTCTTTGATTCTGTCTGTTTTTGTTCGTAGGGTTTAGATCTGTTTCTGTAATGTAGAGGCAATGTTTTCCGGTACACCAGCCCAATCACAGAGGGTAAATTTGACTTTTTACCCACCACACTCCTACCAATCTTGCAAATTCATAAAAACACTACATGGTTTTGCAATTACCGACATAAATTTGTATATTGAGCTAATTTGGCCAAAAAATTATTCATACATTATTGTTACCCGGCTATATTCTGTTTGGCACGTGAATTTGAAAATATCTACTGAAATTATAAAGTGAGAAAGTGAATGAAATTGAGAACACACAAATACATAACTATGTCCCTTGCTTAACACGTCTGAGTCATTATCATAATATAGAAAAAAAAGTAACGAAAATTTAGTGTCAGAAGTAAATAGTTATTTTAGGTTGAATTTTCACTAGAGCTAAATCGGGTATCTTTTATTTATTTATTTTTTGACAAAAGAAGGTCACAACATTTGTTTCAGGCTTTTACCAAAAAAACATTTGTTTTCAGATTTAGAGACCCAACATTGAGGTGCAAGGCCAAGAAAAAAAAAACTACTCATAAAACTGTGGTAGTTGTAGCTCAATTCTCGTTAGAATTTGCTTCCTTAGAAATATACTCTATAATCCTAAAACTAGCAATTAAGTTGAGTAACTTGAATTACGTGCCATCTCCATAACGCTTTTTCCTATACAAATTACAAATCTGGTTTTATCCCAATAAGCTAATTGCCTAGCGATAGTGATCTTGTGGTTTCTAGTTTATGAATCAATTCTATTACAAATGAAATCTTGAAGATGTTTGCCCTTTTTAAACCAAAAAAAAATCCTAATAATATAGCAAGGCCCTTTTACCATACTATCTTTAAAGTTAGCGTGGTTTACGATCAAAAACGTTACATGTAGTAAAATCATATAAGGACAAAATGTTTTGTAGGTAGGCCAACCACTTTCCTATAATCCGTACGCTCTCTTCTAGTAAAATACTAAAACGTATCTCTCTTAAACACAAAGAGAAGTGTCCTTCCGGAACGTATCCTTCCGGAACTGATTTCCGAGACCCAATCAGCTTTTGTGGCGAAAAGGCTGATCACAGATAATATCTTGGTTGTGTTTCAAAAAAAAAAAAAAAGATAATATCTTGGTTGCGCAGGAGATGTTCCACGCCCTCCGTACGAACCCCAGCTGTAAAGGAAAATATATAGCTGTGAAAACAGATATGAGTAAAGCTTATGATAGAGTGGAATGGAGTTTCATGGAGGCCTTACTTCTAAAACTTGGATTCGAGCAGCAATGGGTCGCGAGAGTCATGAAATGTATAACATCAGTTTCGTATCAAGTACTGATAAATGGTGAAGCAAAAGGGAATATCGTACCCTCGCGAGGACTACGGCAAGGCGACCCGCTCTCACCCTTCCTGTTTATCCTGTGTACTGAAGTTTTGATCTCACACATAAAGAACGCTGAAGCTACAGCTACCTTAACCGGCATTAAGATTGCACGAGAATGCCCCCCGATCTCACATCTCTTATTCGCGGACGATAGTCTGTTCTTCTGTCGAGCAGATGCACCTCAATGCGAGGAACTGATGCGAATAATTGACGTCTACGGTAAAGCCTCAGGACAACAACTGAATAAATCCAAATCTTCAGTTCTGTTCGGTTCTCAGGTCGTAACGTCCTCAAAACTTGATCTGAAAAGATCTCTAGGGATTATGAAAGAAGGGGGCATGGGAATGTATCTAGGAATGCCAGAAAAGATTTGTGGCTCCAAGACTCAAGTGTTTGCCTTTGTCCAAGAAAGAATGAATGGAAGGATCAACAACTGGTCCGGGAAACTGTTATCACGAGGAGGGAAAGAGGTACAAATTAAATCAGTGGCACAAGCGATCCCCTCCTTTGTTATGTCCTGTTATCTTGTTCCTCAGGGAATATGTAAAAAGCTTTCCGCCGCAGTGGCGAGATTTTGGTGGAGTACAAGAGATAATAACCGTGGGATTCATTGGATCGCCTGGGATAAAATATGTGTTCCCCTGGAGAAAGGAGGTCTGGGATTTAGAGATTTCAGAGATTTTAATCTGGCTTTGCTGGCGAAACAGGTGTGGAGGCTGCTGGTGTTCCCGAATTCTCTCCTGGCACGCGTCCTCAAAGGAAGATATTATCGACATTCGAACCCTTTGCGAACGGGTAAGGCCTCATCTCCATCGTATGGATGGAGAAGCTTGATGGCGGCAAAACAGGTTCTTGAAGATAATATATGTAGAACGATTGGGACAGGGGCGGAAACTAAAGTGTGGGACGATGCTTGGATCCCCGGAGAAGTAGCAAGGCCGGCGAAAAGTGCACATGCGGTTGTTGATCCAGAGCTAAGAGTTCATCACCTGATAAACTTCGAAACAAATGAATGGGATGAGGGCTTCATCTCTGAGGTGATTCACGCTGAGGACATACCGCGTATCATGGCAATTAAGATAAGTAAAACAGGGAGATCAGATGGGTACTGCTGGAAACATACGAAGTCCGGACACTACACGGTCAGATCAGGTTACGATGTTGCAGTCGAACAGAGGAGATACCAAAGCTTCAATCCGTTAGTCGAACCAAGCATAACACCTTTGAAGAAACTAGTGTGGAAACTAAAAACGGCAAGAAAGATCAAACATTTTCTTTGGCAAGCCCTTTCAGGCTGTGTGTCCTCGGCAAGTAAGCTGGTCGAAAGGCATTGTGGGACAGATACTACCTGTCAACGATGTGGAGCTGAGATCGAGAGTATAAATCATATACTGTTTGAATGCCCACCTGCCTTTCAATGCTGGATTCTTTCGCCGATACCAACACCTCCGGGGCTTTTCCCGTGTACTTCCCTATATGCGAATTTTGAATATCTCTTGCAACAGGTGGCTACAGCAGAAGGAGAGAATGGCTTCTCAATGTTTCCCTGGCTGATTTGGTATGTGTGGAAGGCAAGGAATGAGAAGTGCTTCAATGCAAAAGATATATCCCCTCTTGATTCCCTTCAAATGGCGCAACAAGAAGCTGAAACATGGAAGGTCGCCCAGCTGGGAGACGAGATTACAGAAGAAGAAGAACCCCCAGCACAAAGAAACCAATCCCTATCGCCGTCATATACTAGAACGGATCGTCGGTACACTTGCCAAGTAGATGGCTCGTGGGCAGCGAGTGACGAACGGATGGGAATGGGTTTTGTTATCTTAGTGGCGGGGGAAGAGATCCTTCAAGGACAGAGTTGTACTCACAGAGTTCAGTCACCTATACATGCCGAAGCGGAGGGTATCATCTGGGCCATGAAAGAAGCTCGAGCTCGAAGTCTTGATGATATCACCTTCGCCTCAGACTGTCAACAACTGGTGAACCTAGTGAACAGAGATGAAGTATGGCCTGCGCTATCAACAGAGTTGGATGAAATTAAATACTTGTTGTCTAAGTTTCAGAGTGTTGGATTAATCTTTTTACCGCGTTCTTGTAATATCCGTGCGGACTCCTTGGCTAAAGGAGGACGTTCACGTGCGTACTGCTTTGCGGCTGTAAACTCCCTGGTCCCCTTCTTGCCTGCTCTAGAAGCTCGCCATGAAGAACCAGTATGATTCTATATATTTAAGCTAGATTGATGCCAAAAAAAAAAAAAAAAACACAAAGAGAAGTTAATATAGAACTAGGTTTGCCTTAGTGCTTTATTTGTTGAATCTTTGAAGCAATTAACGTTTCCGAACATTACAAACTTAACATTATTGCTTTCCTATATTATAAAACTATAATTCTAACTTATTATTTTATTCCTTTGCTGTTACACCCCAATCGAAACGTGAAGAGCCTAGAGAAAGTGGGATATCCCTTCAATTTTTAACTATGAAGATCTTGACGAATTAGATTGTATTGTTACTTGTAGTCCAGTTTGCTTTCAAGCATATCGGTTTCGGTTTTGATTGCTTTTGATTTTATTAGGCCTGGGCATTTTAACCTGGATCCGAAGACCCAAACTGATCCAAAAATAGCTGACCCGGAACCGGACCGAAAATTTACAAGTACCTTTTGGGTCTAAATCTTTTTTACCCGAAAGAACCGGAACCAAAAAAATTGGTCCGAATAGACCCGGACCCGAAAAGAACCGACCCGAATAAACCCGACCCGATAAGAACTGATTTGTACCCGACTTAAAAACATTTATATCTAAAACTATGATGTTTTTTGTGTTCTATTTTATATATATTATTTAGTTGAAATATCTTTTGTTAACAATGTTTGTTATTATTTTTTAACATTTTTTAAGTAATAGAAAGCTTTAAAATGTAAAATTAGAGTTTAAAATATTTTATTTTAATTATTAATAGTTTTATTTAAGAGAGCTATGAGAAAGCAAGATTACTTGCCATTAGTAGAGAGAGTCAGAAGCAGAATAAGCACTTGGACTTGCAGATATCTATCCTATGCTGGCAGAGTACAATTAATTAAGGCTGTGTTGATAAGCATAATAAACTTTTGGGCATCTGTATTCAGGTTACCGAGTGGGTGTATAAAAGAAGTCGAACAGCTCTGTGCCTCATTTCTTTGGACAGGTCCGGAACTGAAAAGCACAGGTGCAAAGGTAGCGTGGAAGGATATTTGTAAACTTAAATGTGAAGGAGGGATGGGAATCAGAGCTTTGAAGGAAGTGAATAAGGTTGCTGGTCTGAAATTAATATGGAGGTTGTTAACATGGGATTCTCTTTGGGGGAAGTGGATCAAAAATAACTTACTAAAGAGGAAATGTTTCTGGGAAGTGAAGAAGAATACTCAGGCTGGATCTTGGATGTGGAGGAAATTATTGAAGCAAAGAGACACAGCTAAGAGGTTCTATAAGAAAAATATAGGAAATGGCAGAAGCACTTCCTTTTGGTATGAGAATTGGTCTTCTAAAGGGATTTTATTTGAGAGGTTGGGTGAAAGAGGAGCTCTAGTCATGGGAATAAGAAATGAAGCAACAGTGGAAGAAGCAGTGCTTAAAGCCAGAAGAAGAAAGCATCGAAATACGTTGCTAACTGAAGTGGAGGCAAAGCTGACTAAAGTAGAAGAGAAGATAAGCGAAAATTCAGAAGATGTGTGTCTATGGAAGTATAAATCAGGATTTAAAGAGAAATTTTCAACTCGGAAGACCTGAGAGTTACTAAGAGAGGAACATACTCATTGTAGTTGGGGGAGAGGTATATGGTTTGCGCAAGCCACTCCTAAGTTTGCTTTCTTGGCTTGGCTAGCAATGCTTAATAGACTTGCAACTATGGATAGAATTGAGAAATGGAGTCAAGGTGTGGTGTGGATGTTACATGTATTCTTTGCAAGAGTGCTGGAGAATCCCGCAATCACTTGTTCTTTGAATGCTTATACACCTCTCAGATTTGGGAGCATCTTGTAAAAGGGATTCTTGGAAGAGATTTTACTACAGACTGGTCGGAAGTTGTGGTGTTGTTATCACGGGTTGATAATGACAAGAAGAGATCTTTCTGTACTCGATATGCTTTCCAAACTATTGTTCACACAGTATGGATGGAGAGAAACAAAATAAGACATGGTGAGAAGCCTTTACCTTTGGAAGTAATGAAGAAGCGGATTAACAAAGGAGTTAGGAACAAGCTAAGCATAATGAGATTGAAAGGAGGAAAGGGTATGGAGAATGCTCTTCAATATTGGTTTAGTACAAGAGTGTAGATAATTAATCCTTAGAAGTATAAGTTGCAAAAGATAAGATTTTCCTATTAAGGTCTACACTTGATGTAAAATGGCTTTTTTGATGAATACAAATTTAACATTCATTCAAAAAAAAAATAGTTTCATTTAAGTTAGTTTGTAAATTTTTTGATATATAAAATAAATATTAACTAAATTTGATGGAATTGAGTATGTCATTCCTTTTCAGATACTAAATACCCGAACCCGACCAGGACTCGATATGGATCCGAATAATTACGAATATTTTGTGGGTATTTTAATTATAGATCCGAACCGATCCGGATCCGAGAAGAACCGATTCGAATCCGAACCGAAAATTTTTAAATACCTATTAGGTCTAAATATTTAGGATCCAAAAGAGCCAGACCCGAAAGGAACCGCTCCGAACCCAACCCAAAAACCCGAACGTCCAGACCTAGATTTTATATTTACTTTTCAGCATAACAAAGTTAAAAGGTCTTATAATTTGTTAATCACATCTTGTAAACTTCAACGTCAATCTCTGAAATGATATTTACTTTCCAGCAGAAAGAAAGATCTTGACCAATTACGCAAGTTCCTACTAAAACATGAACGGTGGTTTCTTTATAACATTCAGAAAAAATGGGCTGAGCTTTAAACCAACTTTCACAGAACTAATATTACTTATATAGCTTATGGGATTCGAGGCCTTTCCTAATAAATTAAAAGCGCCCAATAATAGTTTTTTACGCGAAGTATGAGCCTCAGAGAGTCGGAGTAGAAAGGAAGCAGAGACGCGTTTGCGTTTGGTTGAAAACGCGGTAAACGTGAACGGCGGTTTGGAACTGAATCTTTAAACCCTTTCTCTCCTTCCTTCGCCGTGAATCTCTGGAAACAACACAGTTTCTTTCTACCTACGATGTTTGGTTTACGCAGATCCGCGGCGTCTTTGTTTGACCATAGCCAGTCTCTGCTTCGTAATCTATCGGTGAGTTCCTCATCTCCTCTCTCGAACTCGAATTCGAATTCTCGTCGATGTAGTAGGGTTCCTGACATTCCCATCTTCTTCAAAATTAGGGATTCATTAGATCGAATCGATTCAGCATTTGACTTTTAACTGTTCGCTGAAACTAGAATTGGATTTCTCCTGGAGCGTTTGCTTGATATGTAGCATTGAACAACCCTTTCCATAGTTCTTCTGTGGAAAAAAATGTATTGATAATTCAATTCTCAAGGAAGCATCTCAAAAGTGTTGTTATTATATATCAATCCAACTTAAAACCAATTGGCCGTAAGTAGATTGATCCAAGTCCCTTATATATTAGTCGAAATTCTGATGTGGAACTATTCTGTGTGGCCGTCCCTAAAATTTTAAGAGCGGCTCTTAAATTGTAATTGTTTTTTTTTAACATCAGTTCCTAAATTGTTAAAGAACAAAATTTTATTAAAGTTTTTACAAAAATCGAAATATTAGTACTCGATGAAACTAAACTTGTTACTAAGCTTGTGTGAATCAAATATTATTAAAGGCTTTAAAGCCATTACCTTGTTTTTTCCAAGTATTTTTTTTATACCATTTACTTTGGTCTCTTTCTCTGTAGTTTCATGGATTGCGTGTGCAAGGAATCCGTGTGGGAAACGCAGAGGTTCCAAACCACAAGCCCCTCAAGACTGGTCTTCAAGAAGTTTACGGAATAGGTCGCCGTAAGTCTCACCAGGTTCTCTGTGGGCTCGGCATCACCAACAAACTTGCCAGAGACTTAACTGGTAAAGAGCTCATTGACCTCCGTGAAGAAGTTGGCATGCACCAACATGGTGATGAATTGGTAAAAACCCTTTTCTCAGAATCATATACTTTCTTTGATTTTTTAAAGCTTGTTTTGTTTCCATGATTGTTGTTGGTATGAAGAGGAGGCGTGTTGGATCGGAGATACAGAGACTGGTGGAAGTAGACTGTTACAGAGGAAGTAGACATAGACATGGGATGCCTTGCAGAGGTCAAAGAACCAAGACTAATGCTCGCACTAAGAAGGGTAAGAGAGTTGCCATTGCGGGAAAGAAGAAAGCTCCTCGCAAGTAGAACTGCCAAGACCTTTCTGTGGCACTACCAGTCTACTACTCTGTTGGGATGAAAATATGATCAAATAATCAGACATGTTTATGGTCTTATTTTTTGTAATTGCCATTGCAGAGGAAGAAGAGAACTTCCTAGCAAACATGCTCTTGAACTTGTTCTTGTTCTGTAATACTTTCGAGCTTCTCTAGTTTCTTGTTTGATTTGTTATCCTCATAACACGAATAAAAACGTTAGCCCATTAACAACTTTTTATTAGTCACGGAGCCTCTTGATCTGGTAGAATTAAAGAGTAATTATTCTATTGTAAACTTCTTCCATCGAAGCCCAATGGATGAAGCCCATTAAATTGTTTTGAAACCCATTAGAAGAATCTAAGGTCAGCATTGAAGCTACAAACAAAATTTATATTTTATATTTCATTGATTCGTTTGATATTTACAAAAAGCATATGATATGTGAGAGGACACGAATCATGGGGAACAAGATATCGAATTAGGATCCCAAGAAATGAGACCAAACGATTTTGAAATTGATAGAACAAGGAGACCAATTTGGTAAATGGACGGGCGTCCCTAGAGTTATGGAGGCCATAAACAAAAAATAAATTGGGGGCCTATCTAATTGTGGATTCATTTTATTTTTAATGTTTCCTTATTAATATTATTTTTGTTTTTTCACTGACATTTAGTAATGGACTGAATTTAATTCATTTTGACATTGGTATATTTTTTTTACTTTACAAAACAGTAAAATCCAAAATTATTTATAAAAATTATAATAAAACTTTTAAAAATGGAGGTCTTAAAAAATGGGGGCCCTAGGCCAATGCTTCAGTTGGCTGTGCCAAGGGACGCCCCTGGGACTAGTCGATGCCTACTTGACCCGATCACATTTATGTACTAACAGTCATCTCTACTTGTCCATTTATTTTGTTCGTCTAAATCACCCTACCCGTCATTTTCTAAGTTTTTTTTTTGCTTTTGAACCATTACTTAAGTGGGCCTTTTTATTCTATGGGCCCATTTAAATGGACCCACAACCATGTGATCCATCTTTTCTTTTCTTCAGATTTATTTTGCCTATTTTGTAATTGCGCTCGTGATATATACTCCACTTTCTACTACTTGACAAGATATATGCCCTTAAGAGACCTTTCATGTAAAAAGCAAAAAAGAAAAAACAAGAGATATTTTATAGAACAATCCATGGAACTATATAAATCCACAAATATAGATGATATATGTGGCAAGAGTTTTTAGCTATTGTTTTGAATTATTAACAACATGTATATAAAATATAAAAGGTATAAAGCTATTATACAACGACACAAAACCAAGCTTGGATAACTACCACGTAATGGAACAAAAGAGAGAAACAGAAACAAAATAAAATTTTATTTCATCTTTTAAAAAAAAAAATTGTCTGTATTTATTTAAGGGCTTATTGGCTTACTAGCCATATTTAAAAAGAAAATCAAGAGAATAGACATGATTTTGACAGAATGTAGTGACTGTCTTTTTACAATCATTCCAGCCGGTTATACCCTTGTTAGTAACAGGTACCCGGTTTCTTCACATAAAGAAAACGACGTGGTGATTTTGTGACCCATAGTAATAATGAGCGAATTTTGAAAGCGCGTGAAATGAAACGGCGAAATAGAAGATAATGAAACGTATATTCTATACCGATTACAAGCGTTCCATACTAATTTGGGTAGAATAGTATCACTGTAAATCCAATTCCAATTGAAAGAGCAGCAACACTGAAAATTTAGATATAAACTAATGAACTAAATCACTAAACCCAACTTAGAAATAGAAACCATTGACACAATCAATGTTTAAGCTAAAGAAAATGATAGTAGACCGTCTTATATTTCTAACGACTACAAAGAAAGTTAATTTCCATTTAACAACTACGAATAAAAAAACTTGAAGTATACTATTTTATTTAGCGGCGAACTATTCCATATGCTAAAGTATAAATGAGTAAGTTAATGATTATAAGTCTTATAGAGTTACGTACACAGTCGCACAATCTATTACGAGAATATTTCTATTCTATCTAACCCGTACTATTTAAAATGGTACTATGTACACAATCGATCCATGTTTGACCAACATGAAATACAAAGCTAATGGAATGGTAATAGAATACTTGACAGTAAACACTAAACCCAAATTAGGGAAACATAAACCCCAATCCACCTTCCATAATACTGGAGACATGTATTTACAGTCCTCATGAGCAACATGAAATACAAAGTTAATGGGGATGGTAATAGAACACTTGACATTAAACACTAAACCCAAGTTAAGTAAATATAAACCCCAAAACATAGGCAAACCAAACCTTCGGGAAATTAAATCTACGTCTTATAATACTGGAGGTATGTATTTGTGATTTTTTGAAATAAGAAAAAGCCATCCACGTATAACTTTATTGATCACATACATAAGCATCGAGAGTTATATTCCATATCATCTAAGTTTTATTCTATATCAGATAAAAACTAAACCCTAAAATCTAATCACTAAATCCTAACCCAAATATAAACCCTAAACTCATATATCAAAATCTAAAAAATACATAATGGTATGTAATATTAAATTAAATTATGTTATATTAAATTATATTATGTAATATGCCAATTCTATATCACCAAAATTAGAATACATGATATGAAAGTTCAGAAATGTTCTATTCCATATCCAAACAAAATAGAAACAAGTAATGCTTTCCCAATATTCCAGAAACTAAACCCTATCCAATCATCACGAAACCCTACACGAAAATATAAACCCCAACTCATATATCAAAATACGCAAGTATTAAATTTGTATGAATTCAGAAGCAAAATAAAGTGATATTAAACGTTTCAATTTATAGCATGAATGCAAATAAGATGATTTTTCATTTTACATGATCAAAATATAATAGAAACATATAATAGGTGCTCTAACAGAATAAATGTGTTATGTAGAAGCACACGTGTGCGGATAGGCATGGCGATGACATAGGTTGAAATAGTTGTTAAAACTTTTGTTTCCAGTGGGTTCAAAGCCTGTCTCAAACAATCTACTCGCAAGGTTTAAATCGTCCATGCCAGATCTGAAGGATGAAGGTAGGAGGTAAACACGGTTAGGACAGAATACTTAATGCAAATAAATTAAATGGAATACAAAATACTGCAGTAGCAACCACTCAATTCTATCTCAAATAAAATATGTTTACATACATTTATACTAGACCATGTCGACTAGAATAGTAATGAATGATCTCGTACTATGTTCACACGCATGCTAACCTATACCATATCAAATAGAATAGGAACGAAAGATATCATACTATGTCAACACAGACAAACCTATCTATCGCAGATGCTATTCGCTAGGAAAACAAAATTCAAATTTAACAAAGACTAAGAACAGCTGGGGAAACCCCAACCCCAAATCACCCAACCCCTAAATCAATTAGAGAACTTCGCAACGGCAACGAGACTGTAGATTTACTAAAAGAGTACCCTAGTTCTCAGTATAGCGCAAATATGAAATAAAATTACAGGAGATGAAGAGAATCGAAGGTTAAAACCTGAGAACGCAACGTAACTGAAGAGATCTGAGAAGAATCGATGATTGGAATTGGAATGGGTATGGGCTTGCACTATTCACCGAGAAGCAAAATAGAAGACGGAGACGATCTGAAGCGAGAACGACGGAGATGGAGGCGAGCGGGTGGAGGAGATTTGCGAGAGAAGCGTATGGAGGGGGAAGAACCGTAGATGAAGAAAGTGGGAATGGAGGTTGTGTGGAAAAGGAAGAGACACGATTTATTTGGGGGTTAAAAGAAAATGATTTATAATTTTTTATCATAGCAGGTGAGCCGGTAAATTAGAGAGGGTCTTACAGTAATATTATGTATATATCACGGCGTATATCGATCCGTTAGGGTAAAGCGCTAGTCCTCTAATTAACGTTTTTTTCATGGCTATAGGCCCCAATTCCCCTTTATTTAACAAGTCTATTATTAATACCAAAAAAAAAAATTAGTGTCCCATGATCACGAGCGTTTTTTGTAATAAAATAAAAAGAAGCGTTGAGATATCAAAGCATTTGGGGGAGAACATGGAAGATGCCCCCACCAACCCACCACCATTCAAGAAGTTGCCTCAAACACAAATACAATCTCTTTAGATGAATATCATCCTTATATATCCACTTAAGATTATATTTCGCTTGTTTTCCTCTTTTCAGCCATACAATTATTATAAATGTCATTCATATTATGACCATATATAACATAAAGCTAATAGATATTGGAGATGTATACGTCAAAAATATTATAATAGATATAATAGAAGGTTAGCAGCATATATAAAAACATAATGATTCTACAATGTGTTTTTATTTTATTTTGTTTTTGTAACTTTGCGATGATGTGTTTTTATTGTTTTGAGAATTTAATCATTATACATTGTTGGAGATTAATTTTCGTCTTCTGTGTTTTGTTCAAATTGTAATAAAATACGTAATTCACTAATTTGTTTTCTACTGATTTTGAGAACGGTGTTGATTTTAATCCACAATATATTCGGTTACAAAAAAACTCGAGGGTTGTATAGAAAAAAAACAAGAATTCAAAAAAAATTATTACATGAAAGTGAAACCGGCCATGGTAGAAACTATTACTAAATGTGGAACTTGCATGGTTGATCTCGAGTAACATCATGGCACACACACGCGGTACATCCAACCCAAGTCATTAATACTTTTACATACACACACAAAAACTATAATATTGGTATTATTTTTTTGTGAGCTATTTTAGTATTATTACATCATGCAAACGTTATAAAAAAATAATGTGTCTCCATCTGCAATCAATCAAAAATGTATTATTGGTTGTGTTTATTCAAGTAATACAAAAATGAGTGATTGCATGTCACTATATTTATATATAGAAACCTGTCGTGGTAAATTTGTAATATTAGGACTTTAGATTATTAATCGATAATAAAAGCCATGATCATATTGAAGTGAAAAAAAAACGCGACGGACTTACTTTACAACCAACAGAAAACAACATTAAGTTCTATATATGGTGGTGGAAACAAAGAAAACAATACGCGTCATGTATCATGAGATTTTCTTCAGGAAGAGAAGACACCATCATTAGCGTTAGGTTTACATGTCTAACTTCTGCTCTTGCTAGCCGATTCATTTATTGAAAATAATTATGTTTCTTGAACTAGATGTCCATTGTTTTCAAGGATCTTTATATAGATATTTATTAATATTTTTTTAATAATAATAATAAAAAATTACGTGTAGAAAAATAACTAAAACTAAATATTCTCAACACTTTAAACTTTTATGATATATGTTGTGTACTGATTCAATACACATTTAACTAAAATAAAATTATTTTTTAGTTTAGATACCTAATTGAAAAACTCCAGAGCATTTTCTATTTATTTGCAAAACTATTACAGCATTCAAATAATTTTAGTCCTTATTAGTAGTTTTAGAATAACATTTTCTTGTTTTGTACATCTGTTTAAAACATAGCAATAAATATAAAACTAGTAATCTATGTCTAACATAACGATACAAAATAAAACTGAAAACACTTTAAAATTAACATGGGACAATATTCTGCTCAATTGCAAATTAAGAAAGAATCATATTGTTTGTGTAAATTACTGTAGATGAAACTTAACTGCTTTCTCCATGGAACAGAAAATAGAAGTATACAAGAATGATAAGAAAAGGATGGCTGAGAGGCTGTGTCCCCTTATAGTGGAACCCTATGTTGGAATGTGAATTAATGTGCCTATTAAAAATACCAATGGCCATATTTGGTGGCTTTTCAATTTCAGACAATTTGAGGCCACTTAAATTCCCCATCGCTCTCTGTCTTCATTTTATTTATTTTTGCCTCGAATGTGTCAAATCTTTGATCTCATGCTTGGCCTTTGTAGAATTTATTCACAGTAGCTAAGAGCTATGCATTAGTCTGGTATTGGTTTATGATATTCAGATTAGCTATAAACAAAACTATGTTTTGCCTTTTAAGGAGACTAATGAAGTGAGAGAAAGCCTATAGTTTAAAGCTCAAATTATTCAACAAAAAATGGTTAATAGGTCAGTAAGTAGGCTTGACTTTCACGTTGATACGTTTTCCAATAATAGGCCTTCAAAAGTTTCCTCGTCCCTCATTTCGAAACTCACAATTCAAATTTATTATTATTTCTACCATACTATAATAGTATCAAATCAAGCTGTTATAAAATTCACAATAAGTTCTAAACAATAGCTAATTGCATTTTAATATGCTCTAGTCTACTATCGTTGCACAACTTGGATGGTATTACGATTCATAGACCCTAATAAAAAAATCTATTAGATTTAGAAAAAAAATGTGATAAATAAAGTAGCAAAGGCGTGGCAAAGAAGATTCACCTGGATTTGGATTTTGTTTGCATTGCATTGGGATGATCCCCCTGCAAACAATTCAATAGTTTGAAATTTTCATGATGATTTAGTATAAATTACTTAGTTGAAGACAATTGACAAAACGCTTGTCTACACATGTCTTGCATAGATCGCCGAGTATACATTGTCCTGGTGAATTTATTTATAAAGTAAAGAGAACATTTTTAATTAGCTTTGAGTGACTAAAACACCAAAACAATAGTCCTAAGCGATTTACAGTTAATTGTTATTAGCTTTCTAAAACATAATGCTCCAGTCTAGTGATTTATATATCATCAAAATAAATAAGTTTCTCACATATTTTTAAATTTTTTTTTTTTGAAAAAACATATTTTAAATTTAGCTTGGCGTACAATTCATATGGCTATCGCGCTATGCATATAAACACACACAGAAAAATCAGAATATATATTATAAATATAATGAGTTCAACAAGGCAAACATGACAGAAGAAAACAAGACAGATCGGCAGACCTCACATGAAAAAGATCATACTGTATCTTCTTCGCAAGCTTATTGCCTAAATCAGTAAATAATACTATTATCTATGTTTTTCTTAAAGTAACATGAGAAATAAATAGTACACCTACGAGTAAGAAAGATTGTTGATATCTGTGAAAATAAATTAAAAAGCTTTTTAGGCATGCAAGTTTTTGGCAGACCTAGCTACTGTTCAGAGCTCTGTCTTTTTCCTATTTTCTCGTTTAGTGAACAGTTGTTCATTTTATTTTATTTTATTTACGTTATAGTTAATTTATTCAGACAGTACGTACACTTCTATCTTCTTCTTTTGTCTCTGTTAAGATATTTTGTACCTTCGTTTTGTTAATTGTATTTCGAATGCTCAACTATTGTATAATTACATAATAAAAACATTAGGTTAGCAACTCTTGGAGTATATTCTTTGCTTTGAAAGAAAGAAAAATGAAACTTTGACTTGTCACCTGCATGCGGGAGCGTGTTCATTCTCATCGATTTATGTAGTATTACGAGTATAACCAAGTAACTTAAAACTTGGTTCGCAAGAAAGCTGAAAGTGCTCGTATGTATATATATATTTTAAAACTAAAAGTGCAGGAATATTTAATTTAAGAATCATTAATAAGTACTGTACTACTCAAGAAATGAAACATGGAGTATTACTAATTACTACTATTCCTTTTCATAATCTAAAACTAGGTGATTTTATGAGCCATGCGCAGTAAAAAAATATTTAACTATATTTAAAGATCAAATTTTATTAATATTGTCGATTTTGATATTTTCTTACCAATATTTTAATATAATTTTGATTTAATTAAACCCAAAAATAATTTTGTTTATTTTAAATTATACTTACGAATATATATGTATATATTTAAAATTATAATCTTGGATAGATTTTTCTATCTATTTTTTGTTAAATATTATTAAATCAATTTGTATAAAATTAATAAAAATTGATATAAAACTCTATAATTATGAAAATTAAAACTAAACAGTATTTATAAAATTTGTAGATACATTAAAAACTAATAATTTTAAGATTAAAATTTTCTAATTTTACAAAAGAAAATGTATATATTTTTGAAAATTTTAGTAATAAAATTGATAATTATAAGAAATAGAATTTAAAAATAATTCAAAATTGTAATGTAATAATTGAATATATTTATTTCAATGATGCATGAATTATTTACCATATTCTGAAAATTTTACCATAAATATAAATCAATATTAAATGTAACATCGAGAACATGGAATCAACATGTCATTCGGACTTTGGTGGATTCTCAAGATGCAAAATAATTAAAAATAAACCATTAAGTCAAAATAAGATAGTAGATCGGCAGGGTTTGAGTCATGGCCACTGGGGAATTAACATTTTGGCATAAATAAAAAATCGATACGTGGTAACACATGATTAGTCTGTACCACTTTTGTGGAGCAAGGATATCCCTGTATAATTTAAAAAAAAAAACAGATCGTGATGGAAAGCATTTTATTAATAATAGAAGATACACTATTAAATTTTGATATCAAGTATAATGAGTTTACCCAGATAGAGAAAGAATGCTACTAGAGTATTATGGTCCTTAGGTCTCTCCACTGAAGGCTTTCTTCTAGAAAATACGTTGTGCACCTAATATGTAACATTTTTTATTACAACTGGTATCAAGGTGTATAGCGGTTAAAAAGAAGAATACAAAGGGGATACAATTTGTGCATGATGTAGAGCACCAGAGGAATCCATAAACATCTGTTTTTTGAATATCCACCGGTGGTTCAGGTTTGGACACTCTCACGAATTTCATTGAATCCAGATATCTTTTCCACTCAATCTCTTTTTGCAAACATGGATCATTTATGTTAGAAGGTTTCTCCTAAATTGGAAGATCAACAATTTGCATGGATTTTATGGTACATGTGAAAGGAATAAACAACAAAGTATTTAGCAATTTGAATATTGATCCTATACATACTCTCAAATTGCCAAAAACGGAGTCATTACTTTGGGTTGATGCACATATTTCACTTACACAAGAAATCAATCAAACTCGATTACCAGTAGAAGCAATAGTATTGTCTATTAGAGGTAGATGGTGTTTTACGGATGGATCATGGAAAAATCAAGAAATCTATTTGGGACAAGAGTGGTATAGCACACTGAAAAGTTTTTGCTGGTTTAATGGGAGCGAAGAATACAAGAGTGAGACAGACGCCACTTCACTCGGAGATAAAAGCTCTCATTTGGGAATTATAATGCATGAGGAATCTAAGACAGCTGAAAGTTACATTTGCAACAGATTTTTCTCAGTTGGTGAAAATGGTTTAGGAACCAAAAGAATGACCAGCCTTTGCAAGACATAAAGATCTTGAAGAGAAGTTTCAACAGCTAAGAGCTCATTCATATACCACAGACGCAAAATTCAAGAGCGGACAGTCTCGCACGCAGTGCAAAAAAGCAATTGTCGTTTGTTGTCCATATGAATGTGGAGCTACCAGTTTGGTTTGTACAGTCTATATGAATCTATTTAAGTTGCTCACAAAAAAAATATTAAATATAATGTATGGATTATTACAATATTCTAAAAAGTTTACAAAAAATATAAATAAACGTTAAATGTTATCATTTAGTTATAGACTATGTCATCAATTTTATTAGACATGTAACCATTTTTTTGCGAACGTGATTTTGAGAGGACATATGGCAAAATATTTTTCATCGCAAATTATTTTTCAAATAATGTCTAGACGATATATCATGTCTATGAATTGCAAAAATTGAAAAAAAAATACTTTAGAAAAACGTCATTTAAAATCTAAACTAAAAGTAGTTTAGCCAATCATAAATTACTGTAAAATATTATTGGTTAAATATAAATTAATTTTAACATTATCATATTTTAAAACAGCAAAAATCTTTTAAAATATAATATATTTTAAATATCATAGAAATCTGGACTATGATCTGAGGATAATTAGTGACAAAATCTATTGCTTTTAGTTTTAATCAGTTTTAATTTATGACTTCTTACACTTATTTGCTCTACTGGTTATTTAGAAAAAAATCATAAAATGGTTTACATACAAGAATTTAATTTAAATTTCTGAGTATGTCGAGTGGGTCAAAGTAAGCATGCATGAAAATATGTATTCCTCACTACTTAGGTCAGCTCCAATGGAACTGCAAAACACTATTTTAGTGTGATTTTTGCACCAAATCATCTCCAATGGGACTGCAAAAATTACACCATTTTAATGTAACACTAAAATTTGACACCAAATTTGGTGTGACACTATTCACCACACTAAAACACTATTCATCCTACTAAAACACTATTCACTTATTTTATTACTAAAACATACAATTAAATAAATGATAAATAAAAAACTTAATACATATAATATTATAAAATAATTTTAGTGTGAAGTTTAGTGTTATGGTTGGAGAAGACTTTGGTTTTAGTATTGAAATTACACTAAAATAGTGTAGTTTTAACACTAAAATAGTGTTTGTAGTTGGAGATGCCCTTAAGTCAGTTATTCAATAATATCATACTCGTCTTTTCTTTTTTGCCAACACATACTTGTCTACTGTGAACACAAAAAGCTTTACATATTTAAAATCTACAATGCAAAGCAACGTGGACTGGTACTAACTGAATAGATCGGACTGGAGAATATATTTATATATAAAAATAGTCAACAAACACATCGAAAACCATACTATAAATACTATAATAAAGAAATGGTAATGTGAGATGTTTATTACAGAGAGTTTACAAAAAAGCAGACATGTGTGGTCTTCTCTCTTCGCTTTCTCTTCTTTTCAGGATATAACACAACCTCCTCAATTACAAACTCTCTCTCTACTTTTGACCATAATATATACATTACATGTTTTCGTATTATGAATTTGTGATTTCTCCAAATATTTTGTAACATGCATAGGTACATCAGTCGATTCATTTTCCATATATGAACAAATATTATCACATTTGCCCCCAATATCATCCTTACACAAATATGTATGTGAACCACATACATGAGACTTGAAATAGAGTTTGAATAACAACAGTTGTTGGTAAAGTTTCTTTAGATGTGAAAAGGATGGTGAAGGAGATGGATCCCATGGGAAGAATATGGGAGGGACCTCTTTTGAAGATTTTAATAAATCTTTAGCATTTTTTTCTTGTCTCAACTAATAAAATTAGTTTACAAAAAAAGGGGAACTAAAACAAATGGGACTAATATAAAACACCCATCCTTTTCATTTAAATTTATCTTATTCCCCAATTTTTTTTTTCCTCAGCTTATGTACTTTTCTTCACCTCCACAAATCTATATTCACATATATCTTCCTCACCTCCAAAAGAAAAATAAAATCCCCAACCCAAAAATTTGTTTTTTTGATCACCTCATCACTCTCATTAATATAAAATGAAAGAATTCAATTCACCTCATCACGCTATGAAGTCAACCTTTGCCCCATTCAAGCAGCATATGCCCCTTTGGGCTCTCAATTCCATAGAGTTGAAACACAAGAAGAGACCTTTGGATTATCTTTAGCCGTCTTCAATGAAGATTCTGCTGATGAAATCTCTAAACCGCTTGGAGTATAGTTTTGGATCAACCGCTGAGATTGAAGACGGATCCGCTTGTAGAGACTTATAAGCATGCTCTATCTTCTTGCTTATGTCGTAATCTTGCAAAATGTCAATGATTCCGAAGTACAAAACCACCTCGTACACCTCACCGTGTGACAAGTAGTTTGTTCCTCCAGAGGAATATTGATCAAAGTCGCTTCTTCTAGCCATTCGTTCTGCTCTTGCAGGCATGTTTGCACCTAATCTTATCAACGGTTTCCTGCAAAAAAGAAAATCAATCAAATTTTTCAATTACATTTCTCATTAAAAAAGGCCCCCACACATGATCTGTGTGTTTGCCCCCACAAAGTTATTGTGTTTTCAATTCAATAGAGCCTGCCCCCACAAAACTGCCAAGCAACTTTTAATACTAATAATGCGTTGCGATGTAACGTAGTTCTCATATGGAATCATTCAAACTGAACCTTTCAACCACTCTGTGTGACTATGAATGCAAAAAGACTGTCATGTTGGGTCAACTTAACATTTACTGTGATGATTGGCGTACCTGCCAGCTAAGATACGGTCCATGTCTTGAAGTTCAGCTTCTAGGAACCGACAACCGCGGATGTATTTCTCGTTTTGATATGACTCTATCTTACCTGCACAATATCATTACAATGGGTCAGGTCTAGCAGCAGAATAAGATTTGAGGAAGAAGGAGAAGGGTGTTATAACTAACCAGATCTCAAAACGAATGGAGAAAGACCCATCTTGTCTCCTGTATTGTCATCTCGGAAATGAACTCCGATTAAAAGGCTATAATCCATTATTCTCTCAGCTTCCAAGAACTCACAGTCCCGTTTAATTTGCCTGCTCATTGATATGCACCCAGATTAGTAATGTGCAGCCAAAAATAGCATAAGCAGAGAAGAGAAGAGGTAGAAGTGATTTGGATAGCTTACGTCATTAGTTCTTTATACCAATTTCTCTGAAGACGGAAAGAAAAGTTAAGATCAAGGTCCTTGAGAGTAGTTGTTTCATCAATTTCAGCTTCAGGTTTGGAGGTGGAGCGTCCATGGGAAGACCCTTTAAGGTCAAACCGTCTCTGGATTCTATATTCTGAGCAGAACAAGTTCCCCATGACAATAAACCGAGTCTGGTAAGATTAAAAAAAAACGTTAGAAAATTATCCAATGGAAGCAAATAGTCTTGATGAACAGCACAAACCTTCTGGCCACCAACAGGTTTGATGCAATGTACACCGTAGAACTTAGTCACAAGTGAGTTTTCATATTGGCAGATGTGCTTGTAGTAGTTTGGAAGCATACGTAGGAGCACCTAAGAAAACAAAAAACTTCAGGTCAAGTTAGTGTGAATGCAAATAAGAAACAAGAAGTCAAGACAAGAGCCAACGACTAACTAACCTTGACTTCTGATTTCTTCACAGTCTTAATCATAAACCTGTCATCTTGAGTTAAGTAAAAAAAGCTCCCACTTTTTCCAGGTGAAGACAGTTCCCGAAGAGCATCGTCCCCACAGATAGCTAACATGTAATCAGCAGGATCCACCGTGAAAAGCTCCCTCAGCCGTCTAAACACCAAAGGGCAGTAGTCTTTCCAGCGGAAGTCCACAGACTGATGCGGGGGCGTAGTCTTAGAACCCTCCGGTGGGAACCTTGTCCAGAACTTTTCACTCGGGTTGAAATCACTCTGCTTAAGGTCTCGTACAACTGAAGCATGTTTGCCGACAGTATACCTAAAGTATCAAACTTTGGTCAGAACACAGATTCATAACCACATAACTGCCCAAACATTATTATTTTTAATTTAACGTTTTATACTAATTTATTTTATATATATATGACATTTATATAAAAATATTTTAGTTTTGAGTTGAACAATAAAATTAATATATAAAATAAACTAAATTAGACAAATTTGTGATTTTTTACTAATATTATTAGTTGATTTAAACTAATTTATTAAAAAGAGGTTTAGAACCTAAGGACTAAACTGATTAAGAAGAATGAATGTATTACCTGATGCCATGTTGCAAGTTGAGCATCAAATCATACTTCTTATGGCCTTTGGAGATAGTCTCACCAGCCTTCTTAGCCTCACCGCTGAAACAACAAGGATTCTTCCTAAACTGCCTAAACCCATCTCTATCAACAGACAACCTATCTCTATAAATCACCGAAGCTTCCACATTATCAACAATATCACAGGTAATATCCCCAGCTTCCCCATCCGACTCCCAAATACAAATCCTCGGAAACACCTTCTCCCCACCACCACCACCTCCACTGTCAACGCTGGATCTCTTCCGCTTCTCAATCCCATCAAAGAAACTCCTCATCTCACTCCAAGAACTCCCGTCAGCACAGGTCAACAGCCCTTTGGGAACGCCGTTCTCCCACTGGCCCTCGTAACGGTTCCCGTTAGGCCAGAGGAGGACGCCTTTCCCGTTAATCACGCCGTTACGCCACTCGCCGGTGTACTGGTTCCCGTTCTTCCACACGTACCTCCCCTTCCCGTCCTGCACATTCCGCCGCCACGTCCCCTCGTACAAGTCCCCGTTGACGTAGCGCTTCTCGCCGTGGCCGTGTTTCCGATCGGCGATCCAGTGGCCGCGGTAGGTGTCTCCGTCGGCGCCGACGAAGGTCCCGAAGCCTTCCATCCTCCCGGACTTGAACTCGCCCTCGTAGGTCGCGCCGCTCGGCCACGAGAACTTGCCTTTCCCGCTCGCCTTCCCGCGCTTCCACTCGCCTTCGTACATACACCCGTCGTTCCACAGATACTTCCCCGATCCGTTCGGGAACCCGCCGGAGAAGGTGCCGGTGTAGAGATCTCCGTTAGGTAACGGCTTCTCGACGTCCGGCGGAGGTGGCGTGGGAGTCACGCGCTGGGTGGCTCCTTGGGATTTGGATCGCACCATCGGAGTTAGGGTAAGTAGCAACAAGTCGTCTCGTCTCTCCGCTTCGTCGCCTTCTAGAACGTTCTTCGGAACAACGACGCCGTTTCTGGTGGATAGTATAACTTGAGTAGCTTCGGGTACGACGCCGTTTGAGACTTTTGGTTCGCTCGCGAGAGGGTCACACATTAGATAAACCCTCGCTTTCCACCGTTTTTCGAGATCTTTGCAACGGCATTCGAAAGATTGTAGGTTAGATCTGTCCGAGAACCAAACGGATTTTGTCGTGGTGTAGAAACACTTTTCTTTCTTTTTTTATTTCAAATCTGAGAAGAAACCTTGGTGAGAGTTTTCTACAGACAAACGCTACAGAGAGGAAAATGAAAAGGGAGAATGAAGCATCAAAAGCAAAAGGATAAAGATAGAGAGAGAAGAGAAGTGAAGAGAGAAACAAAAAACCTTTAGAAATGAATTAATTTTAGGGGTAGATTTGTAAAATTCAGTGAGATGGTGTTGGAATAAAGCATTGGGAAGTGGACACAAAAAGCCCACCAGCCCGCCAAAAAAAGTCGCGTCGTTATGACCAATTTATTGACTTGAGTGTAATTACGGGATTTGGGTAAGATAATAATATTACAGGATGCAATTACATTTCACGTTTTTTATTAGAAAATTTTACACCATAGATAATTGATGATTACATGAATAATATGACTATATGACAGCATTTTTAAAGTTCAAACCAGATTTGATTTTCGTAGTTAGGATTATATATTTTAGATGAGTCGTAAACCATATAACTAATTGTATTCATAAGACATGGACCTAAACAGATAATATGATTATTTTTGCTACAAATATCCAAACCCGTTTTAGATACCTTTGTTATTTAGATTGTTTTTAGGTTACTATATATTAGAACCAAAATCATCTAGACCCAGAAGGATCCAACTCAAAACTCAAAACTCAAAATCCACACAAATTTATAATATTCAAGTGGAGCCTAATTTCAAAACAACAAAAAAACGATACCCGAAAAAATAGACCATACCTAAAGAGTTGGCCAATGTTTATGCCTAACTGGTTTTATAAATTAATAAAAAAGACTTTTTCTATGTTTGTCTAAATTCAATGAAATTAAAAAAGTCTTTTATTTAGTAAAATAATTATATGGAGTGAAGAATTAAGTGACAATGAATGTAACATATTTTTATTATTTTGATTTAAGTTATTATATTATTCACAAAAACATGTCCTTGAATTATGTTTTTGGTTATGTAATTTTCAACAGATTGAAACTAAAATTAAAAAAAAAAGTTTTAGTGAAACAAACTAAACTTAACGTTTAACCTTATGCAAAACCCAACTATTTTATATTTTTGATTTTACAATTGACACAAGATAATGTTGATTAACTGATAAATAAAAATTTACGCTATTATTATTATGGTAATATAACTAATGGTGTGATCTATTGTTAATGTAATATAATTAATGAAATTGTTAAATTGAATGAAATATAAAAATAAAATAAAAGTAATTATATTAATGAAATTATTAAAACGACATTATAGTTCTTTTTTATACTACTAACATGTTTCCAAATAATTTTCTTTTATACTATTATATCCATATTTCCAAACAGTACCAAAAATACTTCAATTTTAATAATAAAACAAAAGCTGACTCGCATTTAAAAAACAAATTCAATTTTTTACCAAGTAGATGTGTTATGAAGTTTGGTTTTATATTGGTTATAGTATATAGTATACCATTAAGAAACACACAAAAATGTTGTTATTGATTATAGATACTCCTTTTCATGGTAAATTAATGTCTAATGTTGGTTTTTTTACAGATTAAACATAGTTAATAACGTAACATCTATTTTTACCCAAATGCAGCTTTATAGTTCACTTGTGAAATAACACACATTCACAGGTCCAAGAACATCTTCACCCAAATGAGCACGCCGAGATAACTGTTCTCTCGTCAACACATAATCATTATATACATATGCGTTCCTGAGTGCGTGTGTAAATATGAAAAGTTCTTTTTATTTCGGTTAATCTCATTGTACTAAAACCGTAGTTAATTCGTAATTGCCGTCGTCTACAAGTTTTCACCATTGACAAACAATATAATCATTAAAAATGTCCAATCTTGAAACTATAATATGTTCGTTGGTTTATTATACGGTCACATGTTCCCCTAATCAAAAATTGCTACGTACTGATAGAGTTTTTCTTTCTAAAATACAATCTGCAAAGGCTAATTATAAGTTTTAAAAACTAGTGTCGGCGTGCCCTACGTTGTATGGATGTAATGTGATACCCACGTAAAAGACCAAATGATTAGTAATATTTATCTCCTTCATTTAAGAAACGATAATCAACAATTATCAATTAACTAATCGTCATCGCGAATGAAATAAAATAACCTAAAACGGATGATAATGTTTGATAATTATATAATGGATTTTAATGACTTTGTGTGATTTCATCATGTAATTTTTCTTTTTTATAAGTCGGTCATCAGCATTTAAAGTTTCAGTAGTACAAAATCCCTATTCAAGTTTGTATCCTTGATTTATTATTGTAAGACTTTAGCTCAAAGGGACATTAAAAAAACTAGACGTGCCATTGAGTAATTATGTGTACATAAAGGATATACGATAATATTAAAAAAAAACTCAAGGTATTGATTATGCACCAACAGAACTTTGTAAATTTTTTGTTTGACTAAAAACTTTATACATTTTGTTTTCAAAAGAATAATAATATTGTTTGAGAAACTAGCGTAATGAATATCTATAATTTTCATGATATTTATAATGAGAAAACGATATATTTCTCCTTGTAACTATCATATAACACTATATATCCCCCAAACTATGATTTAGTGATAAATTTTCCTGAATTTAAAGTTGTAAATTTATTTTTCCATGAATTGAAAGATGTAAACTTATTTATACTTAGCTCAATAGTTTGAAAATTAATTGCTCATAAACCATTTTTTTAGTTGGTTTATTGTTAACAATTTTTTTGTAACCAGTTAAACCAAAATAAAATCCAATTTTAAATAAAACCTGACCCGTAAATGAAGAAGAAGAACAAGAGAGAAACCGGGTCTGATCATTTACGGGTCGGGTTTTATTAAAATTGGATTTTATTTTGGTTTAAGTGGTTAAAAAATATTTGGTTAACAATAAACCAACAAAATCATGGTTTATCGGCAATTAATTTTCAAAAGATTGAGTTAGTGATAAATAATTTTACATCTTTCAATTCATGAAAAAAAAATTTACAACTTTAAATTCGGAGAGATCTAGCACTAAATCATGGTTTAGTGGATATATAGTGTTTTTTTTTTGCAGCGTGGAGATATAGTGCTATATGATAGTTACGAAGGAGAAATAGATCGTTTTCCCTATTATAGAGTAAAATGGTTGGAAAAATAAAGTGGGAAAGAGAAAAAAAAATTAAAGAATTTATAGTAAATTGTTTCGCTTATTTAAAATGGAGAGAAATTTTACTCTATTTTTGTTGATCTTCTCCGGTTTTAGAATGACTGAAATTTTATTTTATTTGTGGAAAATGAAAGTAAGAGAAAAAACTAAACTTAAAATAGAGTTTTTTTAGAATAGAGTTTTACTCTAGTATATACATTCATTTCTGTTAAATACGAAGTTTTTTTTGTGGCTGACACAAAAGTCATTCAATCGTAAAAGAGGTAATAAATAAAGAACTCCCCCGAAGTTAATTCCGTAATAATTTTTTAAGCAAAAAAAAACTTTAAAATGAAGAAGTTTGAAGATTCTTATAATATACAATGCATCCTTCTTACCAGCAATCAAATAAGATTGGGATCTCATGCTGTCAGATAGAGCTATATTGTTAAATTATTGGGTAGCTTGTTATTGGTTAACTGCATTAAATGAGTATTTTTAAATTGTAAGATAATACTAAACCACATCTTAATAATGCATGACACTACTAATTCTTCTCCCGTTATATTTTAATCAAATATTATTGCATGTCCGAGCGACGTTGTAAGAATTTTATTTAAAAACGTTTTATTGTATTAGATTTTGATTCGCTATGATTCGGGAAAAAAATATTAGAGACAGGTATAACAAGAGACAAATGACTCTAATTGCGAATAAAAATTAAAAAAATAATTGACTCTAATTGCGAGTCATCATCTTTGTTTCGATGAATAAGGAGGCGAAGGTCCAAGCCACACAGTTGGAACGAATCGAGCTGAGCTGGCACATTTGCATTTGAGACTAGGCTGTCACGGCCCACCTAATATCGTCGTCTACGAAGAATCCAACGACATAGACGGTGCCACGTGTTGAGAAATTAAGCGGTTAAGATTAGAACCACGTCATTGATATCTAATAGCAAAGTAACCCTCTGTCCCTGCCTGGCGTCAAAGATCCTACGAAGATTATGTTTCTCTGAGTAATCACGTGCAATAGCTTTGTTCCGCACGTGCTACGGTCATTGTTAATTTGAACCTTCGTAAAATTTGGAGATTTTTAGGTTCGAACCTAAGAAAATGCAAATTATGCAAATTATGGAGAAAAAAAAAGTTACAAGAGGCTTTCAACATGGTGCAGGACGTATCATCGAATATGGATCTCATAGGACGGTTCAGAGTAATGCAGTCAGACGTGCATTCTCATATGATAGTAGAATTGTTGGCTGTAGAATCGTCTATATAATATTTCTCATCGTTGTAATAGCATAATTAATCACACGTTAAAACTTAAAAAAAAAAAAACATTTCTGATTAAATCATTTTCAGTGTATTTTACAATTTTGTAAAATTGAAAGTGTTTAAAATAGATGTAAAGCTTATTATTATGTACAGTTAGATTAGAAAATATAAAACATTATTTATTGTCGAAAACATGTAATGACAATTATAAAGTATAGAGGTAGATTGTAGTGTATTTGTATCTAAATATTATTTAAAAAGTAAATATAAAATGAAATAGATTTGATCTTATTCTAGAAATAAAAAATTGAATCTTTCTTTAAGAAAATAAAACAACTAAGCGCAGATATTTAGAAATTGAATGAGTGAACAAATCATATAAACCCAAACATTATTCCATCAAAAAATTTCAAGTATATACATTTTAAATAAGTGTCAAATCATTTCAAAGATTAATATTCCTAAACAAGAAAATCAAAATGAGAATTTTCTTTGTGAAAGTTAAATTTTGTGTTAGTAAAAAAAAGTTATAATTTTGTTGGACAGAAAAAAAAATGATAAAATAATAAAGTGAAAAGAAATATAAGGGAAAAGACAAAGAAGATGGATGACCAGATAAGTTAGATAGCCGTCCGCCGACCTACAACATACGCATCAAAGCAAAGCCTCACAAGTCCCTTCTTCCCAAATCCATAACTATTCGGACATGTTAGTTTCAACTATGGTTTAATTCGGTCTGCTTTCCGTGTGACCAGGAGTCGTAAGTCGAAACTGCAGTGTGTGTGTTTTTACATGAAACTTAAACTTGGTTATTGTCCAACGTGAGAAACTAGAAATATACTATCACCTTATAGTCACACCACGATTTGAATTTGATATCTAATCTGTTTACATTAAAAATATTTATGAGGGGGATGGTGATGTATGCAACTAAAGCATGGATTGATATGAAGAGGGAGTAGCTCAGATATTGACGTAACGATGTTTCGTTTCTTCTGATGGAGAATCAAAGCCCATTCCTCAATAAGCCTTACACCAACGTCTTGTCACTCCAGATTATACCAAACCCATCCTTCTTTACCATTATTTGTTTATTGAATTACATCAAATATTCTCAGTTTATTTCACAATTTTAGTCAATTTTTATTTAGGTTTTTAAATTATATAACTGGTTCAACGTGTGGGTAGTTTTTAACACGATGTCAGAACCGCAGCAACTCTTGACTCAAAGTACGTGAATGTTTTGTTTTCTAGTATCTATTCTGTTCCATGCTGTATTTAACAACGAATCATAAAGAAGGTGTAACGTACTAATGTTCAATGAATATAAGATAGTCCAGCCGTATTTAAAGCATTGTCCACTTTTGTAAGTTTATTTGAGTTGAGGAGAAATGGCGTTGAACTTGAAGTTTGAATACGTATTTATTCTATTTTTTTCTCGTCCTAATAATTTGAATAAATTATTTATCGGACTTACGTCTTAATGGGTTTTAAATTTATAAGAAACTACGTATACGTCTCTTTGTATTGTAAGCTCGAAAGGGAAAGTCCATGCTCTTAGTTTTGGTATTTTCCTTCGTAATTTTTTGCTTCATTCAATTTTTGAAATACAAAAAGCTTTTATATATACGTTTTCATCGTTGGCAGAGCGATTTAACCAAATTTATTTATTTTAATGTTTTCTGCCTTCTGTTATTATCTTATGATCTGCTATCAAATTCGAACTTTAAAAAATGTGTCTGCTGGGTACATTGGATGATTTTAGGATTTTAAAATAACTTTGATTCATAGTTGTGAGTTCGTGTCCATTACCTAGCGTTTTCATGCATTATATTAATTCCTTGACGGTGCATATAGCTAAACGACTGCGTCATATAATTAAAAATTTGTATTGAAAAACGTTTACAAACTCATAAGATTGGAACTTCATGAATCCCCAACTGAATTAACCAGTACACGCACTGACATCGTCAAAATATAAAACCAAAAACAAAATTGCAATATCGGATTTAACATTTTACCAAAAACAAACTGCAATATCGAAGTATGTACTATAATGCTTTTAATAGATTGTTCTTTAATATCTGGCTTATATTACAAGTTATATGTTATTTCCATTAAATTGTTGTATTCTCAATTTTTGGTTGTTCTGTATGTTATCCCTTTCTTTCTGAACAAAATTCTGTATGTTATTCCATTCCAAAATTTCTATTGAATATTTTGAATCCGCAATTTTGTTTTGCATTATATAATAGTTTTAATACAATATTTAGCTAAGAGCATGAGCAACTATATGTTTTTTCCAATATCTTCAACATTAAATTGTTAAAAAAAGGTTGAAAAAAATAAATGAAAGCAGTAGAAAGTTATTTTCTTTAGCAACTCAACACAAATTATAAGAGACTAAAATGCTATGTGTCAATAAAATGATTGGTTTCTTTACTTTTTCATTTAGTTTTAATTATATAGCAAAACAATATAATTATTAAATTCACTAGATACTCTACGAAGAAACTACACCACTAATGATGCTCTAAACTTTTAACTGAACTGGCTATAAACTCCATTATTTAGAAAGTCTAAGCTCATTGAATTTACAAATACCCACATTACAAAGTCTAATAATATTATAAAATAAATGATCTCATCTTATGCAAATTTTATTTCTATGAAAAGAACAACTTTAAACATCACTGATGATAAATTAAAACGACGAGATAGATAACTCATGCAAAAACTGTTACTCGAGCTCTGGTACACTATTAACGTTCTTGAGAGTATCCACAAGATGACACTGATACTGTTTAAGTGTCATGACCTCATTATGCAATGCGATGAAGTTGTTTTTCATTATATCTTCGCAATCTTTGATGATTGTCTCGTCAACTTCTTCTTTCATTAATCTTTGTCTTAGCTTATCGGTCGAGATTGATACGTTAGTTGTCGTTGCCATTAACTCTTCGTTTGACATTCTTGGAAACGTTTCTTTAACAGCATGCAAAGCTTCGATCCAAGCTGTACGATCTTCACTTGATGCTGCTCGTAAATGCAGACTCTTTGTACCAGTAAATACAGTGAATCTCTTGCTGTCTGATATGCCTTGTCCGATTGATGAGACCTATATATAAAAAACACAGGATTCTTTAAAAATATGCGTGCAGTTGTAGGTGGATTTTTTAAAATTAAAAACATTTGAGAATACTAGAGCACTCTCAAATAAATCGAAACCTTGATATAATTTTGGTGGAGACATTTTTTTTGTCAAGAAGTGGAGACATTTTTTTAGACTATGAAAATCACATGCAATTGACGGTGTAGTTGTTAAAGCTTATCTAAAAAATAGAAAAAACTCTATTGTAGATGTGAGTTTTGCTCTAATGTATGTCATTAGTCATCATGATATAATTTCTCTATATATATATATTTGATCAAAAAAATATATAATGCTTTTTTTTATTTTGGAGCAAAATTCATTTTTGTAATATAGGGAAAATCTAGTGAACAAAAAAATATATAGGAAAATCTAAAAATGTGTTTGAATAAACTTTATTTTAATATGTATAAAGAAAAGTTTTAAACCATTTATAAACACAAGAGCATTTCGAGATAAATTGTAACCTTCAAAAAAATTGGAAATACTCACTTATTTTATAAACGGTTTATACAATTTCTCTATATATATGTTAAGTTACGTTTAACAACTACGCCATAAGATTACAATTTCTCTATAAGTGTTAAGAAATAACTTATACACTTCTATATTTTGTTCGAGTCGGTTTGTTATTGAATCCTAATTCGCGACTTCCGATTGATTTATAATTTTGTTTTCTTAAAAAAACAACAACAACTACAATTGAATTTGTGTATATTCAGTACATTTTATACATTTCAGCTACATTCCATAATCTTATAAAATACTGAGGTATTCTCAAATAAGTACAAACCTTGAGGTGAATTTGACCGAGCGGTTTGCCAGGACTATGCACATCACCACGTTTGCTATGACGGCATATGAACCGCAAGGATTCGCCGCCGATCAGCTTCGATCTCCGATCCATCTCGACGGAGAGAGAGATCTTATCCGGCCCGTGGATTCTGTAATACGACAACACACCGTCCTGGAGAACAAACCACCGCCGTTTCCATCCTTGGCCGTAGTTTATCCATTTGTAGAGGATTCCGGCAACGCCGTTTCCAGACTGCGGACGATCTTCGTTCGTACGAGGACCAGCGGAGAGGCTGTACCGGAGATCTTGGTGGCGGTTGGGACGAGCTGAGTGTGGGATGTTTAACGAAATGGAGCGAGTCGTTGGGTTGGATTTTGCGGCGAGTGGAGAAGACATTGTTAGGGGACGATCGGAGAAGTTAGGTTAAGATTTTATCTGGTGGTTGTAAGAAGAGAGGGGAGAGAAATTTGGAGAAGATGCGAGGTTTGCGTGGGACGCACGGAACGTTTTTAAAAATGGAAGATAATTTGCATTTAGGTCAAAGTCTGAAGTTTCTATTTATAGTAACAAAGATGAATTTCTCTTCAGATTAGATACAAAGTGATTTCTACTCGAATTCTTATCGCTGCTTCACTTTTTTTTTTCTCCTGTCAGTTGATTATAGTTTAGGCCCGTTGGGCCTACACTGATAAACGAAAATATTGAGCTTTTTATTCCCTAGAAAGGAAAGAATCGACGTGGCTTTGTTGGAGCCTACCTTGAGCCTTTAGCATTATCGACTATAATTAATCAGTCCGACAAGGATCCAATAATGTTGGCTAGACGTGTACCGGATATAAACAGCGTAAACGCACCACACGGACTAGACAAAAATAAATCGCTAGCCTAATGAGTAAGTAAACATTCAAAGAGATGCTCGAGCTTTGTGTAGTGCACAACATGGACGATATAAATGTAACACATAACCATGAATTAGACCCAAAGATATAACTTTAAACCAGATCCAGTTCCCTTTCTTGTCTAAAAAAGGAAGTTGTACAATAACCATTTCAATATGTCAAAAGTTTTTAATATGTTTCTGGTACTGTGTTTCACTCATTCGGTTTACAAGATTCATTGGATCAATAACAAAACGCAGCTCCAACTCTATCACGGGGGATGAGTCTTAGTTCAGATCCTTGCTTCAGGAACACGTTTCCTGACATCAAACAAACAAACACACATTAGCTTTCCACTTAAGAGATTGACAATAATTGAGCTTAGAATGAGCTACACAAACAAATAAAAGTAAAAAAGAAAGAGCACGAGTAAAAGCCAATTCAAGAACTCAAAAATGTCACCTGCGCCTGTTGGGGATTGATCCCGATCCCATCTGCAGACATGAATACAGATACATCAGCAATCTTGAGTATTGTTGACAAGAATAAATCACTGTTAGATCTTTAGGCAATAGAAAGCTTCAGTTTTTAAACTTTATAGACAGAGAAGTCTCTTACATGCAATGATATATATATATATATATATGATCCCATATCTAAGAGAATTCTCCTGATTACACAAAACATATGAACATGAAACAGACAAAACTCGAAAAGGACACAATCATTGTTTGGTCTAAAGAAACAGTTTTAAAATTCAATTTCGCTATTTATCAATTAAATTTCGAACAAAAGCTACAAATCAAATGAAAATCATTGCGAGGTTTTAAAAGGTACCATTGGTGATGATGGCGCTGGTTTGGGGAGGAACCTTGAACTCCTCTGCTGCGAATCAGAACCGCCGTGAACGGAGCTCCCTCCGAAACAAACAAAATGTTGGACCGAGACATTTTATCTTTGAATTTAACGTGGCGAAGTGGCTGCTAAGTTTTATAATGTTGGACCGAGACATGTATAAAGACTTGATGTTCAATGTATATAGTACTGTTTAAGAGACCTGCTGATCCTGTTTTTCAGAAATAAAGAAATAAACTTGATCAAGTGAACTAAGTATCTACCTCCTCCTAACCTACTTTTGAACAACATGTTACCTGCTGCTTGTCTATAATACCATTTTCTTTATTTTCTTTTTGAGGTTTTTGGTGAAAAACTGTTATGTTTTCCTTCTTATTATATTAACTTACATTTGCAATTTTTTAATCTCCCTGCAGGAGAGCAAAAGTATATTCATCTACCACAAGATAGGAAAGTTCCATAACACTTGATTGCTAATAGGCCATAAAGAAAGCTATGGCTCCTGGTGGCAGTACTTACAAAGAAGCCTTGGAGTCTAACTGGATAGGCTTAGCTTACGAGGTTAGGATGTCTCCATTGGAAAAATCCGTTCAAGCAAGGGCAATGGTGTTCATGAGCTTCTCGAATGTCCGGTTTGCACAAATCTCATGTGTGTGTGCCACTGTTCTACTCTTTCTCCGACACTCAACTTACTTTTGTGTAGTTAACGTTGACATCTAGGTTTGTTAATTTTCCCATAGTGTCCCAATGGCCACACGTTATGTTCCAGCTGCAAACAACAAGTGCAGAACACGTGCGCCCTACATGCCGTTACGAGCTCGGCAACATAAGATGCTTGGCTCTCGAGAAGGTTGCGGAATCGTTGGAGGTTTCATGCCGGTACCAAAGCTTAGGGTGTCACGACATTTTCCAACCCCTTGTTGAGCATCTCAAAGACGATCATAAAGTCGATATGCATAGTGGTTGCACTTTCAACCACCGTTAATGTCAAGTCTAATCCTCAAGAAGTTGAGAATGCTACATGGATGCTCACGGTATGCATCTTATCTTATCTACATATATGATTATTCTAGACATGAGAGAAAGAATCTTATCTCTTGTCTGATGCTTTTGGTTTAGGTGTTCAACTGTTTTGGAAGACAGTTCTGTTTACACTTTGAGGCGTTTCAACGCTGGGGAGAGCGCCGGTGTACATGGCGTTTCTGCAGTTCATGGGAGACGAGAACGAGGCTAAGAAGTTTAGTTACAGCTTGGAAGTTGGAGCTCACAGCCGTAAGCTGACGTGGCAAGGGATTCCCAGAAGCATCAGAGACGGTCACAGGAAGGTCCGTGATAGTCAGGACGGTCTCATCATCCCTAGAAACATGGCTTTGTTGTTTTCAGGCAGTGACAAAGAAGAGCTCAAGTTAAGAGTCACCGGACGGATTTGGAGAGAAGAGTAGATGATTTCAAATGATGTTTCATATAGGCTCTGTAATGATGATTTTAATTGGAACTGAAACGGAAGATGTACATAGCAAAGTCTTGAGAGCTATGAGATCAAAATCTCCCCGTGATCAGGTTGAAAACATTATGTTTTGAAATATTACAAACTCTTCAGCCTTGTAATTTTCCTGATTTGTTGGAAAAATAAAGATAGTTTTCCTTTTGGTTCTGTTCTTATATCAAAAATTGGTTTTTATCTTTATTGGATCATCATACAATATGACTCATAATACTGAAAGATGATTTTCGATAGGGGACATTTTATCGTTGAAGTGAAAGGGTTAATGGATCCAAGGAAATAATGGAGGGAGAGATACGAACAATCGCAAAAAAGAAAAAAAAAATCAACACAGAAATTTAACGTGGCTTAGTGAGATTCTGACTAACTAATGTTACCGAATCATAGCAGGTTTAAGACATTACCAAAGATAAGACATGTTGTTACATTACCAAAATGATTAATTGTGAATTCAAGCAGATGATATGTTAGAAGAACTTTTAGACTTTAGAAATATGAATAATGATTACAAAAGATAAGTTAGTCATATGATCCGGTCCAGAGAGGACGTGCAAGACGTGAAGACAACGCTTGAGACTTCCTATGATTGGTTATTATATTAATTTAAAAGTAAAATAAGCGAATGTAAATGAACGAGGACTCGAAGAAGTGTGAGAATGGGAACAAAGTGATGGAAGAAGACAATGTAAATGAGGAGAAAATGGTTGTTAAGAAGAGTGTTGGAAGCGAAGGGAGCTTTTTCGATTGCTATATATGCATGGACCTGTCCAAAGATCAGATAGTCACTAACTGTGGCCATCTTGACTGTTTGTCTCGCCTTTACCGCTGGGTAGAGGTTTCAGAGGAAAAGGAGTTTCCGGTTTGCAAAGGGGGAGGCAAAGGAGTTTCAGGTTTATTATTAGTAATGAAATCTCCTATATATTAAAAGAGAACCATTACAACATTTGAATCATACACGTGTCATCATGAAAATGATTTTCGAGTCTTTAAAAAATTAAATGGGTCTATCTAAATATAAACTATAGTTTTCATTAAACTGATCACAAAATCATTTATTAGTATTAAAAGTTATTCTTCATTCTTTCCTTAAATAAAACTACATAATTACCTAATGTTATTAAAATATATATATAGCAATTAATCTACTAATAATAGAAATCCCAATTAATTCCAAATGTTATGAATTTCATTTAAGTTGAAAGGTTATGACTATTGAAAAGTTGTGACCATTCATATAAGTATCTTTTTAAACTTGAAGAGTTGTGACTATTCATATAAGTATATTTTCAAATAACTACCTTTAAATTGAAATGATGTAACCATTTAAATTGAAAATATGTGACTATTCAAATAGATTTTCAAAATCTATAAATAGCTAATGTCCATGCATTTTTCAATTATAAGTCTCTTCCACTGATTTTAATGATAGTAACCAGAGATCTAAATGTATTAAAAACAGAAAGTAAATAAAAAGAGAAAACAACCAGTGCTAGGATCAATGTCAGCCGGAAATAAAAAAAATTGTTTAACAACTGGTTGAAAATAGCCAGTTGAGACTTGAGAGCGAAGAGATGCGTATTAGTGAGAGTGAGATTATGATGATTTGATGGTGTAAAAAGAATTGTGAAAAACACAATTATATAGAATTCAACACAATTATTATTTTCTTCTGATATACAGGATTTGTCTTGGTGATTTTTCTTGTTAGTTTTTTGGTACAATTAATTTTCCTAGGATGGATTCTATTCTCATAAGGCCTGGAAACAGTGGAGGGAGAATCATCGGAATTCTCTTGCTAATGCTTTTCTCGCTAATTTGTAAGTTAAATTGATTATGATTGTCAGTAACTTCTTGGAGCATGAAATCATCTTTCCCTTTTTATAAATTTCAGTCTCATGAATCTCCCGGTTAAAATATCATCAAATGGTTTCATGAGGACAACACATGTTCTAATATTTCAACGGTTATGTATCTCATTATATTGGTTTGTCTTTGGTCAACTTTTGTGTTCTCATATTTCAACGGTTATGTTCTTCAGTCAAGTATTGTGTTCTTTGGTTTATATGTTATTGTTACTAATCGTACTCTCTAAACGTTGCAAGGCCAAGATGTATGGTGCATGCAACATGATAAAGATCATGCCATAGTTTCACAGAACAACACGACGCTTCCGTAATACATTTGGGAAACGAGGAGACACAACTTTCTAGCCCGCTTATAGATAGAGATCGATAAATTCCCATTCCAGATCCATTACCGAATTTTTGATGCCATATGAGTGTGTAAAATATAATATTTGTAAAGTATTATAATAATGTATTATAAGATATCTTTGAATTTTTAACTTGTGGGTGCAAGATGTTTTAGTTTATGTTTAATTCTAAGTTTCCATCTGCGTTTAAAATTTGGATCGTATATAATTTTGACTTCTTTACACTAAAAGAAAACGTTATGTAGATAGAAACAGAAACACTGACTAATGATGATTCTTATTGATTTATTTACTTGGTCATGTGAAGAGCGAGGACATAACCGCTGAGATTTGGGTGCACAGCGTCTCGCTGCAACCATTTACACAAGAAGAGTGGACCCCACACCACGAGCAGAGGCCTAACATGACGAGGAAAGGGTCCGTGAGGATCATAGCCGTAAGCAGCACTGTTGAGCCAATACCAAACACAACAATCTCCATCCTACATAACAGAATAGGGATCTCATTCGGGTGTGCGGTAGAAGGTAACATACTTGAAGACAAGCATTCCAAAACCGGTTCACTAAGAGATTAACCATGGCAGCTTTCGGAAAGACAATGAAATGGTGCATCACAGAAGTTGTAAGGGGAAAAGAGGATTACTCAACCGTTTAGCGTGGTAAGAATATATCTTTTTATAATAAATTTTATAGGTTTTGAAAAAGTTATAATTTTGTCTAAGATGTGTTTTTCATTTTAAAAACTGCATAGTATCTTAAAGGATTCTCAAAATGTCTGATGTCATATATTTAAAAAAAAACTTGTATAAGTTTTTAATTAGTAATTGTTTAGTTTATTTTTATATCTATTTTATATTTATTTAAAGAATAAATATCCAAAAATATTTGTATAATTTAAATTTTGGATTATTTAATTACTTTTATAATATTAAATATTTATAAATTATTGTAACTATTGATAATTGTAGCATTTGGTGATGAACTATCATAACTATGATAAATCCTTGCAAATATTGGAAATGGTTGACAGTGATGATGAACTATTGCAACTTTTGATGTTAACAATTATCTCTTATACTTTGGTGATGAACCATTGCAATTTTTAGTGTTAATCCTTACAACTATTGATAATGATAGACTTCAGTGATGAACTATTGCAACTTTTGGTGTTAACCATTACTTTTGGTTAACCATTGCAATGTTCGGTTGTTACCAATTGTAACCTCCAACTCCCAACTTCTATAATAAGAAACAACTAAAGCACATAAATAAAGAAAGAGGTCCATCTCTTAAACAATCATCAAAGATTTTGAAGAAACATATATAGAACGAGAAATTTTATTTGTTTTTATGTATCTTAGCCGAAACACACCAAAAATTTCATTTATCAAATATTTTTTCAAAAAATGATCTTCTGCGTGATTCAATCATTATCAATCCTAATAAAATAATATAATTACTAATCATACAAAAAAATTAAAAATATATATTTAAAGGTGTGCCTTTTCATTTTCAAAATTGCATAGTTTTTAGTGGATATTAATCATGTTAGTTGGTTATTTCTATTTTTTGAAAATATAATATATATTACCAAACTAACACAATTCTATGTTTTGGAATATAACTTATCCTTAATCTAAGCATTCCAATACACTGTATAATCAATGTACATACATTTTATATAGTTTCAAACAAGATCTCTTAACTTTATAAATTTAGTATATGACTAGACATATATCTTATTTGGTTTTGATATATTTTATAATTTTATTACAACTAACCTATAAATAAAATATAAAATTTTAATATTATCAATAAAGGATTATACAAGCAAAATAATTTTGTAACACATATATTTATCCAAAAGCAAATATATAGAGTTTGACGTATTTTTTTACAAAATGAGTTTCCGTGCGACATCGCACGGGTTCCTTGCCTAGTGATTTCTAATAACAAAGATTTGCTAACAATTTGTATACACTCAATCATTTTTGTTTAAATCTTTTTTATTAAAACATATTACACAATTTCATTAATCATATAATAAAAAAATTAGATTTTTTTCTCGTATATGTTGTATTTTGAATTTTTAAAAAAGTATAAATTACTAAACTGTTAAAAGTCTCAAACAAAATTTTATTATCAATGATTTAAATTTTTGGTATAATAAGATATAAATAGTTATAAACTACATGAGTAAGAAATCTTATTTAATAAGTGTTATTATTAATATATATATATATATCATTTAATTAAACTACATATCATATAAAATACAAACTATAAATTGATATATGCATTGAACAAATATTGAGAACTTAACTAATATTTTAATTTTGCATTCAATTAAAAATATTTATAAATTACTAAAACTATTAGACATCTCAAATTAAAAAGTTATTAATGGTTTAAATTTTTGCTATAAAATGACAAGAATCATAAAACCATATGATTAAAACCTTTGTTTAATGAACAACTTTACTAAAAATATATTTCATATCTATGTTAATATCATTTAAATTTAATTATATTATATAGAATGGATAAAATTGATTTTTTATTTATTTACCATAAAATTATCGTTATTAAACAATAGTCATTGTTTGATTTATATGCGCAAGCCAATTTAATTATATACGTAATATGACCGATTTTTCAATATTTCAATATATATTTATTATTTTATTATCTATACTATTATTTGCAAAGTAAATTTTTAGAATCGAGCTCTCACGTTAAAAGTTAGAGCGGTTAATATCGTTTATACCCTTAATGAAAAAATGCATAAATAATTAAAAAAATAAAAACGTAATTTTAATTTATTTGATTAGATGCGAAGTAAAATTTTAGAATCGAGCTCTCACGTTAAAAGTTAGAGCGGTTAATATCGTTTATACCCTTGATGAAAAAAATATATAATAATTTAAAAAATAAAAACGAAATTTTAATTTATTTGATTAGATAATTGATTAAAATTAATAATATTAAGAATTATCCAAAATCTGAAAATATAATTTAAACAGAGATAATTTATGTATATATTGTATTGTTATCTGAAAAAATCTTTTGGTAAAAAGTTAAAAACATAAATTATATAACTAAATATTAATTAAATAAAATTCGTAACTATATAATTAAAATAGAATATTGAATCATCTAAAATCTAAAAAGATAATTAAAAAAAGATAATTTATATATATATATTATATTGTTATCTGAAAAATTATTTTAGTAAAAAGTTAAAAACATAAATTATATAATTAAATGTTAATCAAATAAATTTTATAGAGTGGTTAATATCGTTTATACCCTTAATGAATAAAATGTATAGATAAATTAAAAAATAAAAACCGTTTTAATTTATTTGATTAGATCATTAATTAAAATTAATAATAGTAAAATTATCCAAAATCTGAAAATATAATTTAAACAGAGATAATTTATGTATACATTGTATTGTTATCTGAAAAAGTCTTTTGGTAAAAAGTTAAAAACATAAATTATATAACTAAATATTAATCAAATAAAATTCTTAATTATATAATTAAATATTGAATATTGAATTATTCATAATCTAAAAAGATAATTTATATATATATTGCATTGTTATCTGAAAGAGTATTTAGTAAAAAGTTAAAAACATAAATTATATAATTAAATATTAATCAAATATTTATTTATTTAATTATATAATTAAAAATATAATATTGAGTTATTTTAAGATTTATTTTAGTATAATAAAGATAGTGTACAAAGTATTTTTCAAAAATTTATAAAAATGTTTAAGCCCGCATCGCGGGCAAAACACCTAATTATTTGCGAAGTAAATTTTTAGAATCGAGCTCTCACGTTAAAAGTTAGAGTGGTTAATATCGTTTATACCCTTAATGAAAAAAATGTATAAATAATTCAAAAAATTAAAAACGAAATTTTAATTTATTTGATTAGATAATTGATTAAATTTAATATTAGTAAGAATTATCCAAAATCTGAAAATATAATTTAAATAGAGATAATTTGTGTATATATTATATTGTTATCTGAAAAAAGTCTTTTAGTACAAAGTTAAAAACATAAATTATATAACTAAATATTAATCAAATAAAATTCTTAATTATATAATTAAAATAGAATATTGAATCATCCAAAATCTAAAACGATAATTAAAATAAGATAATTTATATATATTGTATTGTTATCTGAAAAAATATTTTAGTAAAAAGTTAAAAACATAAATTATATAATTAGGTTAATCAAATAAATTTTATAGAGTGGTTAATATCGTTTACACCCTTAATGAATAAAATGTATAGATAAATTAAAAAATAAAAAAACAATTTTAATTTATTTGATTAGATAATAAATTAAAATTAACAACAGTAAGAATTATCCAAAATCTGAAAATATAATTTAAACAGAGATAATTTATGTATATATTATAATGTTATCTGAAAAAGTTTTTTAGTAAAATTTTAAAAACATAAATTATATAACTAAATATTAATCAAATAAAATTCTAAATTATATAATTAAAAATTGAATATTGAATTATCCATAATCTAAAAAGATAATTAAAAAAGATAATTTATATATATATTATATTGTTATCTGAAAAAGTATTTTAGTAAAAAGTTAAAAACATAAATTATATAATTAAATATTAATCAAATATTTGTTTTTAATTATATAATTAAAAATATAATATTAAGTTATTTTAAGATTTATTTTAGTATAATGAAGATAGTATACAAAATTTTTTTTCAAAAATTTATAAAAATGTTTAAGCCCTCGTCGAGGGCAAAACATCTAGTTTCATAATATTTAAAAAACATAAAATAAATAATAATATATAAATTATTATTTGTATATAAAATGTTTATTCCGCGCATTGCGCGGATCTTAGCCTAGTTTACATTATTAGCAAAAACAAAAAAACTAAAAAACAAAAAACAAACAAGTGAAAAGGGCGGTCCTCCAGGATGCCTTCTGCGGAGGTGTACTTAGGTGCTAGCCGTGTTCCCTCCGGGGTGTCCGGATTACCTAGATTATCAAAAAAAAAAAAGAAAAAAAACAGTTTCAAAAATCATTACTCGTTTTTGAAAGGTAATAGTAATTTGAAAAAAAAATATACCCGTTAGGGACAGCTTGTTTTCAAATGTATTTAAACCAAACCAGAGGAGAGCCTCGCGTGTGTGTCTCTAAAGTCTCAACGTCTCTCTCTCACATAACACCAAGCGATTAGAGTAAACATATATCAAAGGTAAACATCTCGATGAACCACCGATTGCTCTTTTACTAGGATCATAGGATCGTAGAGAACTAGGTTCGATGAGTTTATGGAAAGGAATGAAATTAGGGTTTAGTTCGAATCGGTTTTTTTTTTTTGGTTAGACCCAAAAAGATCAATTGATTCTAACCGTCTAGTTAACCAATTTGCAGAAGCGGAGATGGCGGAAGGGCGCGATAGACTCGAACGACAAATTGATTTTGCATCATTGTTTCTCAACAGACAGCACGGAAGGATCTTCGTTGACGATGAAACTACATGGACTGTGCAAGCAAGAGGTGGTATTTGGCGGCGTGGAAGGCCTCGTCCTCGTCCTCGTGCTTCACCTTCAAGGAGGGCCCTCGCTGATACCACTGATATGAATAGGGTTAGCCTAGCTTCACTCAATTTTAACAACCAATTTTGCTTAAGGCTTGCTTGTTTAGCCATAATCTTTTGTGCAGGTGGGTACTGAGAGAAGGAGAGCAGTGGTTGGTCCAAGGCCCCTCCTTGATACTGCTGTTGTTAGGGTTAGACTCGCCTCACTTGCTTTTAACAACGACTTTTGCGTAAGGCTTGCTTGTTTAGCCATAGTCCATTCTGCAGGCGGGTACTGAGAGAAGGAGAGCAGTTGACCGTGTACCACTGTCTCAGCTCGAGCTCAGGTATTCTTTGGCCAGTGCTGTTGCATCCGCTGGAGTCAACCACCCCTCTTCCATCGCTTGGGTTCAGCAGAAGTTGCTCTCACTCAAAGAAGAATTATCTGATGGAGAGGAGGCCCTCACTCCAGAGCTACTCAACTATATAGATCAAGTGGGGATTTATCTGACGGAAGAGCTTGAGAAGCTGAAAAGCACACCAAGTGCGCAGAGAGCTGAGAGGGAGAGGAGGATTCGAACATTGATGTCCATGAGGTGACCTTTTGGGAACTCTTCACACTCTGAAAACTAGGGATTATAGGCGTAAAAAAAAGTTGACGATGATACAAAGAGGGACGAGTGGATATCATATCACGGAGAGTATGTTACGTACGAGTCTATAAGGCCACCGATTCTGTACCAGTATCAGAGGAGAGGCCCAAAACAGAAGACGGCTTAAGGAGGAAGAAGCTTCTAGAAGGACTGAGGAATAAAGAGGATAAGGAGGAATCGTCACTAACGGCTTTGGGGCTACGCACATGGGATGTTGGTGACGTGTTTAATTGCTTTTGCTTATTATAAAAGTAGTAGAGAATAAGAGAGTTTGTTATCGAGAGAGAGGATCGATCATTGTTATAGGAGAGAGAGAACTCCTGTGAAAAACTCTATCGTTGTATTTGCTTGTTCTATAAGTAAATACAACTTCGTTTCTTTACAATCGTTTGCTTGATCCCCTAGTCGTAACAAACTTGGTATCAGAGCAAGACAAACCTGGACACTTGCGATGGCACCAAAGAAGAACGACGACAAGGTGGCGGAGCTGATCCAACGTGACGATGAGAGGTTTGTCGCGGTGGAAGGAAAGCTCTCGACCATGGAGGAGCGGATGAACGAGATGATGCGGATGATGGCAAGTGGGTTTGAGCGACTCGAGCTGAGGAAGGTAGATCAGTCAGAGGGAAGGGATCAGCGAGAGGCAGGGCTGATATCCTCTGATCTGATCTCCAACCCAGTCGACTCGGCCAAACCAGCGCTGTACAAGGGGGAAGGATCCGGAAAAGAGGTGTTGGAGGAACCTCTGAGTGTTAACAGGGGTCGATCGGCGTCAGTAATGGGTCCAGGAGTTGGATCTGTTACTCGACAACGGTCACCACTGTTGGCCTATGACGGGAGGGAAGAGTCTTTAACACGAAGGATCGAGATCCCGCTCTTCACTGGCGAGGAAGCGGAGAGTTGGGTACTTCGGGTGGAGCAATACTTCGAGATCGGCGAGTTTACCGACGAGGAGAAGTTGAGGGCCGTTCGGATATGCTTCACCGGTGATGCGCTACCATGGTACCGTTGGGAGCGGACTCGAAACCCATTCCTGAGTTGCGAGCAGATGAAAGTTAGAGTGTTGGAACAGTTTACAACAACAACTAACACAAGCGCTGGCGAACGAGTACTCCGTTTGCAACAAACAGGCACCGTGCGTAGCTTCCGTCGGGAGTTTATTGCATTGGCCTCTAATGCGCCGGAGATATCTGATCCGATTTTGGAGCTGGTTTTTGTATCCGGTCTTCGACCCCAGATTAAGGCAGGAGTGAAACTGATGGGGGCGAAGGGGTTGCAAAAGGTGATGGATGTCGCGTTGTTGGTGGAGGAGTGGTCGGGAGGAGGAGATCCGGCGGAGGAAGCAGATGAGACGGCGACGAAGACGAGCCGTGCGTCGAACGGGTGTTTTCAGGCCCAAAATGGGAAGCAGGCCCAACAGACAGGGTCTGGACCGAACCAAAACAAAACTAAGCCTAACCAGTCAAACACGACGTCGCTTAACGCTACCGGAACAAAACCTAATCATAACCGCCTTAAGCCTCCATTCCGACGGTTGACATCAGCTGAAGTCGCGAAGTGGAAGGCTGAGGGTCTTTGTTTCCGGTGTGACGAGAAGTATGTATACCCACACAAGTGTGCACAAGCGGAAGTGGTGGTGTTAATGGTGATGGACGATGGAACGGAGTTGGATGTTTCAAACTGCTCGATGGAGCTGGAAGGGACGTATCAGACAACGCAGGAGGAGGTCGAAGTCGCTGAGGTCTCTATCAGCTCAATCGTGGGAATTTCGTCATCACGAACAATCAAGCTACGAGGAACGTTGTTGGGAAGGGATGTCGTAGTCTTGATCGACAGCGGAGCGACACACAACTTTGTGTCAAGAGAGCTCGTAGAGAAGTTGAAATTGGAGACTGACAAGACACGAGGATACAGTGTGATGACTGCTGGAGGCATCACATTCAAAGGGGCAGGCATGTGTAGAGATTTGGATTTGGTGTTGCCGGGTTGTACAATTACCTCAAGCTTCCTACCCTTGGAGCTTGGAAGTGTTGATGTGATCTTAGGCATCCAGTGGTTGGAAACATTGGGTAACATGAAGGTGAACTGGAAGCTACAGATCCTTCGTTTCAAGATAGGGACGGAGAGATACGTGTTGCAAGGTGACCCTAGTCTCTGCTGCTCCGCCGTTTCGCTCAAGTCTATCTTGAAGACTATACAACAGGAAGGAGAAGCTATGTTGATCGAATATAACGGAGTTGCAGTGGAAGAAGGAAAGTCAGTGGAGTTGGAAGCTGTACCTGTTGGCTTGCGTTCTATTTTGGAGGAGTATGAAGGGGTGTTTGCAGAGCCAACAGAACTGCCGCCATCCAGAGGCAAGGAACACGCAATCTTGTTGCAGAAGGATGCGAGTCCAGTCAGTGTCCGACCGTTTCGATACCCTCAGGCGCAGCGCGAAGAGATTGAAAAGCAAGTAGCAAATATGCTTGCTGCAGGGATCATTTGTGACAGCAACAGTCCGTTTTCCAGTCCAGTTTTATTGGTGAAAAAAAAAGATGGAAGCTGGAGGTTTTGTGCAGATTACAGGGCCTTAAACAAGGTCACTGTTGCGGATTGTTACCCCATACCTATGATAGATCAGTTGCTGGACGAACTACAGGGAGCGGTAGTTTTTTCCAAGCTCGATCTAAAGTCAGGGTATCATCAAATTCGAGTGAAGGCCGAAGACATTCAAAAGACAGCATTTCGCACTCATGACGGCCACTACGAGTTCTTAGTCATGCCGTTCGGATTGTCAAACGCTCCTGCCACTTTTCAATCCTTAATGAATGAGGTGTTTAGGAGCTACTTGAGGAAGTTTGTGCTAGTGTTCTTCGATGATATACTGGTATACAGTCGCACACCGGAAGAGCATGAGGAGCACTTAAGGCTGGTAATGGAGGTGTTGAGGAAGCATCAGCTATATGCTAACCGGAAGAAGTGCGAATTCGGAAAGGCTCGTGTAGAGTACTTGGGGCACGTGATCAGTGCAGACGGGGTAGCTGCGGATAGCGAGAAGATCCGAGCAATGGTCGAGTGGAATGAACCGAAGACGGTGAAGGAGTTGCAGGGCTTTTTGGGTTTGACGGGTTACTATCGGAAATTTGTGCAAGGCTATGGAGATGTGGCCAGACTTCTCACAACATTACTTAAAAAAGATCAGTTCAAGTGGACACAGGAGCCAGCTGCAGCGTTCCAGCAGTTGAAGAAGGCTATGTCCACCGTACCAGTGCTTGCGTTACCTGACTTCAACGAAGTGTTTGTCGTGGAGTCTGATGCGTCGGGAGTAGGGCTAGGGGCGGTGTTGATGCAGAATCAACGACCGATCGCATACTTTAGCCAGGCCCTAACAGAACGACAGCAACACAAATCAGTTTATGAGAGAGAGAGCTCATGGCCATAGTCTTCGCTATTCAGAAGTGGCGACATTACTTGTTGGGACGGAAGTTCATCGTCAGAACTGACCAGAAGAGCCTCAAGTTTTTGTTGGAGCCGAGGGAAATAAACATGGAGTACCAGCGTTGGTTGACGAAGATTCTTGGGTTTGATTTCGACATCCACTACAAGCCAGGCCTTGAGAACAAAGCGGCTGATGCGCTATCAAGGAAAAGTCCTGCTGTGGAGTTATTTGCAGTCTCGGTCCCGGTTTCCATTCAGCTCGAGGAGATAGGCTCAGAGGTGGAGCGTGATGAAGAGCTGTCTCAGCTGCTGCAGGAATTACGCCGTGACCCCTCCACACACCCTGACTACTCCATTGTGCAAGGACGGTTACTTCGACAGGGGAAGTTAGTGGTCCCCAAGACATCCAGCCTCGTTGGAGTGATCTTACGTGAGTACCACGACAGCAAATACGAGGGTCATGGGGGGTACTTAAGACGCAAACAATAATTGGGGCGTTGTTCTTTTGGCCAGGTATGATGACGGATATCAGAAGGTTTGTCGCAGCCTGTCAGACTTGCCAACGTCACAAGTACTCAACACTTGCACCCGGAGGGCTCTTGCAACCACTGCCAATCCCTAACAACGTGTGGGAGAACATATCTCTCGACTTTATTGAAGGATTGCCCAAATCGGAAGGGGTTAACACGATTCTGGTTGTGGTGGATCGCCTCACCAAATATGCCCATTTCATCGGCCTCAAGCATCCTTTTACCGCAGTTGATGTGGCGATGACATTTGTCCAAGAGGTAGTCCGCTTACATGGGTTCCCGAAGACAATTGTCTCTGACCGAGATCGGATCTTTACGGGCCAATTCTGGAAGGAGCTCTTTCGCTTAGCCGGAACCAGTCTCTGTTTCTCGACCGCATACCACCCTCAGTCAGACGGACAGACGAAAGTGACTAATCGCGGGTTAGAGACGTACCTACGCTGCTTTGCTGGAGAGAAACCTCGCACGTGGGCACAGTTTCTGCAGTGGGTGGAATTTAGCTATAATACCTCCTTTCATGCGTCTATTCAGATGACACCTTTTCAGGCTCTGTATGGTCGCGAGCCACCATCCCTCTTGCTTTTTGAGAATGGCTCCACTAACAATGCTGATTTGGAGTCCTGGTTGCTGGAGCGAGATGAAAACTTGGTGTTACTCAAGCAACAGTTGCTCAAAGCTCAACAGACAATGAAAGCAAAGGCAGATAGTCACCGGCGTGAGGTGGAGTTCGCGGTGGGAGAGAAGGTGTTCTTAAAGCTTCGTCCGTACAGGCAGAGATCGTTGGCTAGGAGAGCTAACGAAAAACTGTCAGCTCGGTTCTACGGTCCTTATGAAGTTGCACACGAGTGAGGCAGGTTGCTTATCGTCTTCACTTACCGCCGGAAGCTCTCATTCACCCCACGTTTCATGTCTCACAGTTGAAGAAGGCCGTGGGGGAGTCTCTTGCGCCAGTTACCATTCCACCACAATTAACAGCTGAAGGGGTGTTGGAAGTTAAGGCAGAAGCAGTGTTGGCTCATCGGACCAATAACAGCACTGGGCATGAAGAGGTATTGATTAAGTGGGCAGGGTTGCCAGAGGCAGACTGTACTTGGGAATGGAAGAGTGTTATGGCTAAGCAGTTTCCTACGCTCGACCTTGAGGACAAGGTCGGTTTCAATGGGGGCGGCAATGTTACGTACGAGTCTATAAGGCCACCGATTCTGTACCAGTATCAGAGGAGAGGTCCAAAACAGAAGACGGCTTAAGGAGGAAGAAGCTTCTAGAAGGACTGAGGAATAAAGAGGATAAGGAGGAATCATCACTAACGGGTTTGGGGCTACGCACATGGGATGTTGGTGACGTGTTTAATTGCTTTTGCTTATTATAAAAGTAGTAGAGAATAAGAGAGTTTGTTATCGAGAGAGAGGATCGATCATTGTTATAGGAGAGAGAGAACTCCTGTGAAAAACTCTATCGTTGTATTTGCTTGTTCTATAAATAAATACAACTTCGTTTCTTTACAATCGTTTGCTTGATCCCCTAGTCGTAACAGAGTACATACTCCACGTTATTACCAATGTGGTGACTAAGTGAGCTTACTACTGTAAACTCTGAAATGATTCATTGTTTGTGTTTTAGGCTTGAGAGTTAATATTACATTTGCTTACTTTCTTTTTTCACTATTTGTGAAATTGGAAGATTTTTTTGATACTAGTTGTTTTCTTTTGTACCTTTGGCATGGCCTGTGTAGTAGCGCTATTGATTAGAAAATTATTTGACAACCCATCAGTTTCACTTCCTCTAATCTCTTCTGCTTTGAATCGCTTCCTAATTCACATTCCAAAACCGAATTTGACCAAATTAGTTTTAATTGTTGTTGTTTCCCAGCAACATTTTGCTCTTAGCCTACTCATCCTGTTCCACCATGCTTGTTTTTAGCTTCCAAGATTTTCTCAACGTGATTGGAATTGTTTCACAGACCGTGATCAAGTAAAGCCTACAAAAAAAACAACACTAATTATCCAACAGTGCCATACGTGAGGAAAAGGGAAGTGTCTTTGCTACTTTTCTAACGTCTTTGGTTCCAATTCACCTGAAACTATTCAAACCAACAAGATATACTACTGCATATTCAGAATACAAGAACAAAGACCATTTTCAAGCTTTTGTGTGCAAATTGTAAATGCATCACATCAAACAAACTGAAAAGTACAACATAGCAGAGTACCGCAAAGATACTTCAAACGAAAGAACTGAGATTGAAGGAGCCAATCATGTTTGCGAGAGGCGAGAGCAGAACTCATATCCAGCTCAAGCTGAAACCTTTGAAGTTTAAGCTGTTGCCTCAAAGCACTTGCTCTGTTGTTGCAGCAGGTTGCTGCGTCTGCTCTGTCTCCAAACCCTGACCAGGAACAGATTCAGCGCTCACTGCCCTTCCTTCATCACTTGTTGTCCCACACTTCTCAACACCAGAAGAAGCAGCCACTGGTTTGGGCTTATTCACAGCACATGAAGCATGAACATGATAGTTACAAGCATAACAGTTATAAGACCAAAACCTACCATCCATACCCACATTACAGATATTGCAGACAAACTGAGTAAAAGACAGTGCAGGTGGAGCACTGTTGTAAACAATAAGAAGACTATGGAGAGGATGAGACTCCTGAGGCAATTGAGCGCAGTTGTTGCTCTCACTTTACTATGAATAAAGTAATCATATACCGTTGTATCTACATATATGATTATTCTAGACATGAGAGAAAGAATCTTTATCTCTTGTCTGATGCTTTTGGTTTAGGTGTTCAACTGTTTTGGAAGACAGTTCTGTTTACACTTTGAGGCGTTTCAGCTGGGGACAGCGCCGGTGTACATGGCGTTTCTGCGGTTCATGGGAGACGAGAACGAGGCTAAGAAGTTTAGTTACGGCTTGGAAGTTGGAGCTCACAGCCGTAAGCTGACGTGGCAAGGGATTCCCAGAAGCATCAGAGACGGTCACAGGAAGGTCCGTGATAGTCAGAACGGTCTCATCATCCCTAGAAACATGGCTTTGTTCTTTTCAGGCAGTGACAAAGACGAGCTCAAGTTAAGAGTCACCGGACGGATTTGGAGAGAAGAGTAGATGATTCCAAATGATGTTTCGTATAGGCTCTCTAATGATGGTTTTAATTGGAACTGAAACGGATGATGTACATAGCAAAGTCTTGAGAGCTATGAGATCAAAATCTCCCCGTGATCAGGTTGAAAACATTATGTTTTGAAATATTACAAACTCCTTCAGTCTTGTAATTTTCCTGATTTGTTGGAAAAATAAAGATAGTTTTCCTTTTGGTTCTGTTCTTATATCAAAAATTGGTTTTTATCTTTATTGGATCATCATACAATATAACTCATAATACTGAAAGATGATTTTCGATAGGGGACATTTTTTAAAAATGCGAGGTTTACGTGGGACGCACGAAACGTTTTTAAAAATGGAAGATAATTTGCATTTAGGTCAAAGTGTGACGTTTCTATTTATAGTAACAAAGATGAATTTCTCTTCAGACTAGATACAAAGTGATTTCTACTCGAATTCTTATCGCCGGTCAGTTGATTATAGTTTAGGCCCGTTGGGGCCTACACTGATAAACGAAAATATTGAGCTTCTTATTCCCTAGAAAGGAAAGAATCGACGTGGCTTTGTTGGAGCCTACCTTGAGCCTTTAGCATTATCGACTATAATTAATCAGCCCGACAAGGATCCAATAATGTTGGCTAGAGTGTACTACCGGATATAACAGCGTAAACGCACCGCACGGACTAGACAAAAATAAATCGCTAGCCAAATGAGTAAGTAAACATTCAAAGAGATGCGCGAGCTTTGTGTAGTGCACAACATGGACGATATAAATGTAAGACATAACCATGAATTAGACCCAAAGATATAACTTTAAACCAGATCCAGTTCCCTTGCTTGTCTAAAAAAGGAAGTTGTACAATAACCATTTCAATATGTCAAAAGTTTTTAATATGTTTCTGGTACTGTTTCTCTCATTCGGTTTACAAGATTCATTGGATCAATAACAAAACGCAGCTCCAACTCTATCACGGTGGATGAGTCTTAGTTCAGATCCATGCTTCAGGAACACGTTTCCTGACATCAAACAAACAAACACACATTAGCTTTCCACTTAAGAGATTGACAATAAGTGAGCTTAGAATGAGCTACACAAACAAATAAAAGTAAAAAAGAAAGAGCACGAGTAAAAGCCAATTCAAGAACTCAAAAATGTCACCTGCGCCTGTTGGGGATTGATCCCGATCCCATCTGCAGACATGAATACAGATACATCAGCAATCTTGAGTATTTTTGACAAGAATAAATCACTGTTAGATCTTTAGGCAATAGAAAGCTTCAGTTTTTAAACTTTATAGACAGAGAAGTAGAGTTACATGCAATGATATATATATATGATCCCATATCTAAGAGAATTCTCCTGATTACACAAAACATATGAACATGAAACAGACAAAACTCGAAAAGGGCAATGGTGTTCATGAGCTTCTCGAATGTCCGGTTTGCACAAATCTCATGTATCCTCCAATTAATCAGGTGTGTGTGCGACTGTTCTACTCTTTTGTGTAGTTAACGTTGACATCTAGGTTTGTTAATTTTCCCATAGTGTCCCAATGGCCACACGTTATGTTCCAGCTGCAAACAACAAGTGCAGAACACGTGCCCTACATGCTGTTACGAGCTCGGCAACATAAGATGCTTGGCTCTCGAGAAGGTTGCGGAATCGTTGGAGGTTTCATGCCGGTACCAAAGCTTAGGGTGTCGCGACATTTTCCAACCCCTTGTTGAGCATCTCAAAGACGATCATAAAGTCGATATGCATAGTGGTTGCACTTTCAACCACCGTTAATGTCAAGTCTAATCCTCAAGAAGTTGAGAATGCTACATGGTTTTCTTTTTTTTTTAATTAAAAACTAGATACGAATTGACAACTTATTAATGGTTTGTGAACCAACATATTCATCCTAAAGATAAACCCAAGAAAAATTCGAAGATTAATAAGTATAAAAAAAACGTTTGGGACTCACCTACCGAAAGAGAAAAAAAAAATAGAAAAAGAAAATGGTAAATTGTGGAAGAAAATTTAAAAGAGGGAAACTGAGAATAATTTGTTTTGATTGGGGCAAAATAGATTATTCTCCCGAAATCCTGCGCAAAGAACAAACGTTTAGTTATTTCCTTTTTTTTTTATCAACAAAATAGTAAAATTGAGTTATTTCCTTATATTTGTTGAGTGTCGGTTAATGAGGCGGGTTATAAATAGAGGTGGTGCAACGAGGTGATTAAAGCTATTACTTGTTTCTTTCTTTTTTTCTTCCCGAAAAAGCAACGAACAAAACGTGAGAGAGAGAGAGAGAGAGAGAGAGAGCAATGAACACTTGTCGAATAGTTCTCCAACGCAGGTTCCTTCCCGTGAGCAACTCCAAGAAGGAAAAAGTAAGTTTCTTCAAATTAGGGTTTTGATCCTTCTTTTTCTGAATCGAGTTTGTTGTACTGACTTGTTTGTTTGTTTTGTTCTTACAGTTTGACAGATTCATACCGAACAGAGCAGCCATGGATTTCGACTATGCTCACTTGGCTCTTATGGAAGAAAGAGAAGAAGAAGAAGAGGTCAGTTCATCCAGAAAAGCTTATAGAAAGCAATTGGCTGAGACTATGGGTCTTAACCGAACTCGAATCCTCGCATTCACCAACAAACCACCTTCTTCTACTTCTCTTCACCATCAGCATCAGCATCAGCATGAGCCTCCTCGACGCATTCCTCAGCGTCCCGAGAGAACTTTGGATGCTCCTGGCCTTGTGGATGACTTCTATCTCAACGTTCTCGACTGGAGCAGTGCTAATGTCCTAGCCGTTGCCTTGGCCAACTCTGTTTGTCTCTGGGATGCTTCCACTGGCTCCGTGACTACGCTTGTCACGTATGGTGAAGACCAAGGACCTGTCACAAGTCTAAACTGGGCGCATGATGGTATCAACCTTGGAGTTGGGCTCAACAATGGTCAAGTTCACATTTGGGACTGTGTAACCAAGACTCTACTGAGAACATTGCAAGGCTTCCACCACACACGAGTTGGGTCCTTGGCCTGGAACACTCATATATTGACAACCGGAGGAATGGACGGACGTATCTTCAACAACGATGTGCGGTTCATGTCATACCCTGTGTCTACTTACAAGGGTCACACTCAAGAGGTCTGTGGGCTCAAGTGGTCAGCATCTGGTCAGCAACTAGCTAGCGGCGGAAACGACCGTCTAGTACATATATGGGATCGTTCTACTAGTACGCAGTGGCTGCACAGGCTCAGGGGGCATACATCTGCAGTTAAGGCTCTCGCTTGGTGTCCTTTCCAAAGCGATTTGCTTGCATCTGGCGGTGGTGCAGAAGATAGGAAGATCAAGTTCTGGAACACTCGCACAGGGGCTTGCTTGAATTCGCTTGACACTGCTTCCCAAGTCTCTTCTCTCTTGTGGAGCAACAATCAAAGAGAGCTGCTTTGCTCACATGGGTCTCAGCTCACACTGTGGAAGTACCCGTCGATGGTGAAAATGGCTGAGCTCTCTGGTCATACGTCAAGAGTTCTATCTATGACCCAGAGTCCAGATGGTTGTACTGTAGTTTCAGCTGCAGGAGACGAGAATCTGTGCTTTTGGAATGTTTTTGGACTACCTCACACCACCGCCAAAAAAACTGTTCCAAAAGCAGCTCATGAGCCGTTTTCTCATGTCGCTCGTATTCGTTGAAAACTCAACTACCAGAGGTTCCTTCTCCAGCCACTGTATTGACTAGAAAAATGTCCTCAAACTAGTTTTGTAAAAGTATATGTTGAATAGAGAGCTTTTTATCTTTTATTTTACAAGTTACGAATTTACTATGTTTTGATACTTAAGAGATTTGTTCTCTCACTTCCAGTCTCATCATTATTTTAGTGATCGGGTAGGATCTTTTAATTTAACTCTTATCATCTAAATTTATTTTGGTAGGTTGACAATGAAAAGATAGAGTGCGAGGCTTCTGCATATCAGAAGAAACTTTTAATGAAGAGGGTTGAGGATTCGCTTGGAAACATGAAGGTGCTGTTTTGTGCTCTGCGTATTGTGTATTCAGTTGTTTCTTAGTTAGTTTTCTTTTTACAGTCGCGTGCAGTGCACAACTCAGTGATGGAGCTTCGGAATATATATCACAATCATCCATATCTCAGCCAACTTCATACAGACGAGGTAATAGAAATTTACATAAATGCAAACAACTTCTGGTTAGGGAACTAAGGAAAGTTTTGATGAAGGGTCTGCGTAAATCACTCTCTCTCTCTCTGGTCAATAGCTGAGCATTATCTGCCTCCGGTAATAAGACTTGTGTGGGAAGCTTGAGATGTTGGACCCGCTCTTACCCATTATCTTCCTGAGCATTATGCTGCGCCAGTGTTGCCTTAAATGATATTATATCCCCAAGGATAATCATTGCTTGTAGAATATATTACCTGTGCATATATATATATATATATATATATATCTGTTCCAATTGAGGTTAAGGTTGGTGAATCGTCAGGATCCAAAATTACATCGGTTTGGAAATAAAATGAGATGTTGTTGTCCAAGATCAACCCGTCAGTTGTACAGTCGTCTGCCAGGAAAAAAGAAATGAAACATTAGGTATTGGTGGTTCTGGAAGGAAACAAACTACTGATGTTGCTCGTGTCATTTTCAGAGAAAAGCATAAAGTTGGGGAGCCTTCTGAAACAACGGTAACAAATGAGCCAGATGGAAAATCTGAATATGCACATAGCCAAGACCAGCATGGCGAGGTGAACGAGGCTAAGAAGTTTAGTTACAGCTTGGAAGTTGGAGCTCACAGCTGTAAGCTGACGTGGCAAGGGATTCCCAGAAGCATCAGAGATGGTCACAGAAAAGTGCGTCATAGTCAGTACAGAAGAGAAGAGTAGATGATGATGATGATCCATGAGGCCAAAGCAAAATGGGGAATAAGAAGAGAATAAAGATATAATAAGCTCTCTAATGATGGTTTTGATTGGAACTGAAACGGATCATGTACATAGCAGCAGTCTTGAGAGCTATGAGATTAGGTTGAAACATTATCTTTTGAAATATTACGATAATTTTCCTGATTTGTTGGAAAAATAAAGACAGTTTTCCTTTTGGTTCTGTTCTTTTATCAAAAATTGATTTTTTTATCTTTATTGGATCATACAATATGACTCATAATACTGAAAGATGATTTTCGAGAGGGACATTTTATCTTTGAATTTAACGTGGCTTCGTGACCTGAGGATTTTTCCTCGAAAAAAAAGAACTAAGAGTAGATAAAAGCAAAAAGAGACAACATCAATATAAGCCACAATCTCCCAGTCATCGTCCTGAATCCACCTGAACCAGAACCATCGCTGCATGCCAACTTGTTATCATGGTACGTACACACCGGCTTCTTCCTGTACACATACACAATAACAATCAAATTAAACATACAAAATCAAAAGAGAAATACAGAATCAAACACAAAGATTAGGTGGCCAAGATTGCTAGTTTTTGGGTGCAAAAGATTGCTTGGTTTTGGTTACCTCTGCATTTGAAATTAGCAAAGGATTATAACATTTACTTTAGCCTAAAATGTATTATAGCTATAAATGTAAACACAAATATTAATAATGTTTTTTTGGTTTAACATATATGAAGCACACAAGTAATGTTTTGGGGTCAGACTTAAAATTATTGGTTTTCTTTTAAATGTTAAAATGTTATAGAAATTAATGTGTTTGAGTTTTAAAATATGTATAAATATATGTCAAAAACAAATATAAACACCAAAAGAAAAAAGTTTAAGACACAAACTTGGAGGAACAGAAAGAGATGACGTAATCAGTGCCGGAACAAGTGAAGATACTGGTCGGATCATCATAAGCATAGCTATAAGCAGTAGGACAAGCTTCCTTGAACATTTTCGAGTAATTTGTTGGTCGACACGTAACAGGATTCCCATAAACTCCTCTACAACAATACTCATCTCTATCGAACACATCACAAGCACTCCTACACGAAACCACTTTCCCCTTAGATTTCACGGCAAGCTCCGGCGGACACTTTGATCTCAGGTCAGCCACACAGCCGGCGACACTACAGTTTCCCTTTCCGTTCATCGGAGTCACGGACATCGGAAGATTAAACCCGTCGACGAGACTCACGTCGTAGAAATCCAATGCGGCTAACGTGAACTCGGCGAGTGAAGCTGGTGGTTTTCCGGAGGCTGAGCATTTTAGGGTCGAGCCGCATGAACCGGTTTCGCATGTTCCGGTTCCGGTTTTGTCGAAATTGCAGCCGGTTCGTCCCCATATTCGACCTGACCAGCCTACTGGCGCGTTGAAGACTATGGATTGGCCCGGTTTGAGCTCGAATCCTCCGCCGTTGAAGTTTTCTCCGGGTGTTATCGCTGGCCAGATTGTTTGGTCACATGAGTTTACGATTGTGAACACTCGAGCTGACTCCGACCATTTTGTCCCTGTAGTTTAAATAATCACTAGAGACTAGAGTTCTAATCATTAACGGATATGAATCCATTATTGAATGTGCCAAATAAAAATCAAAATTGATAAAATTCATTGGCAGAAAAAATCATAGAGAATGGGATTTCTCATGTAACAATTTTAACTAATTTAAGTTATATTTGTGATTTTTTATAAAATAAAAATATTACCTGAAAAATAATATATATACATGATGAATGCATGTGTATACAGATACGTGGAGAGATACATCTACCATTAAAACTATTTTGGATATTGGATAATTACCTGATAAAAGTGTTAGAAATAGTAACAAGATCCTCGGTGACAAGTTGAAACGAAGATGCATAATACTGGAAAAGCTTTAACGATCAAAATATCCTTATTCGTTGGTCCGGGTGTGGTTGGATTACGGAGAATTACTGAGATGAGATTGCCTTTTTAAGAGAGGTATAGAGAATAACTTGCATGCATGGACAGTCTATATCTCAGATTATACTAAGGGGTTTTTGCCAAAACTAACCCACAACTTGATTTTAACCCCAAACATATACCCAAACTTGAATCAAATGCAAAACTAACCTAAAAACCTAGTGAAATTACAGCTCAGTCCCTTGTGACCAAACAAAAAAACAGAAGCCATTTTTACGAATATAGCCCCAGTAAATTGTCTGAGTCGTCTGAGATGTTGGAAGTCGTCTGGACGACTGAAATGTAAGTCGTGTGGTACCAGTTTATTTTAAAAATAATTTATAAATCTTGTAAAAAATATTTTGATGCGTGAAAAATAAAAATCAAGTAATTATAAACAGTTTTAAGTGATATAAATTAAGATATGATAAAATTGATTTGTTTTGAAGATAGATGAGTGGAAGTAGTAAATCATGAAATACTTTGGTTTAGGAGTTTGGCAAACATATGTTGTAGTATTGTATGTATTGTTAGGGTTAGATTTTGGAAAACTAAAATGTTTTTTTTTCAAAAATTAGTTTTCACCTATATGTGTTTATTTCTGTGTATAGTAAACACTTTTCAAGTTTGATTTGATTTTATGAAGTGTTTAATTAGATAATTAAGTTTAGGGGTTATGTTTAGGGTGTGGACGACTTATATTTCAGTCGTCTGTTGAATAATTTACTCGGACGACGTATATTTCAGTCGTCCACATCGTACCGAACCTTTAACTTTACCAATGTACGTTTTAACCTAACCGGATCATTTACCGGACATATAAAAGCTAGTTTAGGGGTTATGTTTAGGGTCTAGACGACTTACATTTCAGTCGTCTGGTAAAGAAATTAAAATAGACGACTTACATGTAAGTCGTCCAAATATTCCCGCCTAAAATTTTTAAAATTTTTTTTTTCCGCTTAAATAATTTAAACCAGACGACTTATTTGTAAGTCGTCTGGAAAGTCTTCTATTTTAGTTTTCCGCTAAAAATATTTAATTTCCCGCTAAAAATATTAAACTCTTCTGGACGACTTACATGTAAGTCGTCTATTTTAATTTCTTCACGAGACGACTGAAATGTAAGTCGTCCAGGAAGTCGTCTGACTCAAAAATATTTAACCTAATTAGATTTTTTTGTCTCCCTATATAAAGAAAAAATTACATGTTCTCTCTCCTCCTCTCAAATGGCTGCAACAAAAATGTAATGTTCATCATTCTAAAACTCTCCAACCTCTCTCTAATCTCTTTGACTACACCTAACTTTATATGAATTTTTCAGTTTTGTCTCATGTATTTCTTAATAATCTATCTCTTTTGCAGGTTTTTAATCAAATGGTACTTATCTTCCACTAATTTAAAGGTAGATCTATTAATTTTAGATATGTATTTTTGTGTGTTCTATAAATGTAGATTTATCTAATCTTTCACTCATTTTCTCTATTTTTAAGTCATTTGAACGTTTTTGGATATGCAGGTTTTTCAGATCTGGATTTGATATGCAGGTTTTTCAGATCTGGAAGACTTCTGGGACGACTTACCTGTTAGTCGTCTGGAAGTCGTCTGGACTTCTTGGAAGTCTTCTGACAAAGTCGTCTGGACTTCCAGGAAGTCGTCTGGACTTCCAGGAAGTCGTCTGGACTTCCAGGAAGTCGTCTGGACTTCCAGGAAGTCGTCTGGACTTCCTGGAAGTCATCTGGACTTCATGGAAGTCTTCTGACGAAGTCTCCCTTTCATAATAGATCTGAGCGTTTTGGTAAGTTCTTATGTCTGATTTTTCTTCATTTGGTAACTTCTTGTTGTATAAAGTTCTTACTTTTTTCCCAAACTAAAACTCTCCAAACCCACTCTAATCTCTTTGACTTGAAAACACCAAACTTTATATGAATTTTTCAGTTTTGTCTCATGTCTTTCTTACTAATCTATCTTTTTTGCAGGTTTTTAATTAGATGGTACTCATCTTCCACTAATTTAAAGGTAGGTCTATTATTTTTAGATATGTATTTTTGTGTGTTCTGTAAAGGTAGATTTATCTAATCTTCCACTCATTTTTTTCTGTTTTTAAGCCATTTGAACGTTTTTGGATATGCAGATTTTTCAGATCTGGATTTAATATGCAGGTTTTTCAGATCTGGAAGACTTCTGGGACGACTTACCTGTTAGTCGTCTGGAAGTCGTCTGGAAGTCGTCTGGACTTCTTGGAAGTCTTATGACAAAGTCGTCTGGACTTCCTGGAAGTCGTCTGGACTTCCTAAAAGTCGTCTGGACTTCCTGTAAAGTCGTCTAAACTTCCTAAAAGTCTTCTGACAAAGTCGTCTGAACTTCCTGGAAGTCGTCTGGACTTCTTAAAAGTCGTCTGGACTTTCTGGAAGTCTTCTGACAAAGTTTTCTTCCATATCAAGTGGAGTCCAAGCTTGTCTTTGTAGAGGAATGATCTATAATAGTTTTGTTTGTGGTCTGTTTTGTGAATTGCATGTCTACTCTTTTAGTTGTGAATTTTTTGTAAAATCAGTAATAATATTTTCCAAGATGTATTAAATGTGCTAACAATGTGTTTACACATTTACAAATCAATGAAATAATAGACTTCAGTAGCCTTTTTCTTATCTTTGGATCTCTCATATGCAATAATAAACTCCAATGGCCTTTTTCTCATCTTAATAAACAAGAATATTGGTAGCTTCATATTGATACAACATTTTAAGAAGCATTTTAACCCTTCTTCCAACTCATAACAATAGTCATCATTATTGTCTATAACAATAATACTTAAGAGATGGAAACAAACAATAGTAACTAGTCAAAGCATATCATATTTTTTATAAGTTTGCGTAGAAAAACTTAGTCAAATTTAGTAAAACTAAAGGAGAGAACATATTTTGTAAATATGAGTTTTACATATCTTGAAGTTACTTATCACTCTTAAAAATACAAGTTATTCAAAAACTAACGTAGAAGACTTAAAAACTAGCGGAGAAAACGCGGACGACTTCAATCTAAATTGTCCAGACGACTAAACTATACGTCGTCTGGTCAACGTAGAGGTTATTTTTGCAATTGACTTTGAAATCTGTTATTTCGGACGACTGAAAAATAAGTCGTGTACTATTGTTTGGTTAAAAAAAAACTCTAAAAAAGCTAGACGACTTACATTTCAGTCGTCATAGGTTAGTTTTGCATTTGACTGGATTATTTCAGAAGTTTGATTTTTCTGGACGACTTACATTTCAGTCGTCTAGTAAAAATTAAAATAATAATATTTTTTTAAAAGTAGACGACTTACAGTTAAGTCGTCATAGGTTAGTTTTGCAATTGAAAAAAAAACTTCTAGATTTAATTATATACAGACGACTTATAATTCAGTCGTCCACGAGACGACTGAAATGTAAGTCGTCCAGGATTTACGAGGTTTGACCATAATCTCGGAAAAAAATCCTGGACGACTTACAAGTAAGTCGTCTCGTGGACGACTGAATTATAAGTCGTCTGTGTATAATTAAATCTTGAAGTTTTTTTTTCAATTACAAAACTAACCTATGACTACTTAATTGTAAGTCGTTTACTTTTAAAAAAATATTATTATTTTAATTTTCGCCAGACGACTGAAATGTAAGTCGTCTGGGGAAGTCAAACTTCTGAAATTATCCAGTCAAATGCAAAACTAACCTATGACGACTGAAATGTAAGTCGTCTAGGTTCTTTGGAATTTTTTTTGAAACCTAACAAAAACAGACGACTTAACTTTCAGTCGTCTCAGGTTACAGATTTCAAAGTCAATTGCAAAAATAACCTCTGCGTTGACCAGACGACTTCCAGGTAAGTCGTCTACAGCCAGACGACTTCCCAAGTAAGTCGTCTGACGAACAGATCTGGAAAAAAATTCGATGTCATACCTTAAATTGGTGAGATAAGTTCCTTAGCATACATAAGGCTTCTCCAAGCACACAAAATCACAAACAAAAGTAACCCACCCAGAATCGTTAGCTTCTATGACTCTATGAAGCATAAAAAATTTAGAATCAAAATCTTGGATTTTTTTAGCTCATTGTGGAGAGAAAGTGGGAGATATGTTGTGTTTAATTCACAAGAATGGAAAAAGAAGAAGGGTAAATCGATTTTGGGAGCATTAAAAGCTTCAAATTGGTTGTTCATGGTGGTTGTGGTATTGATGACAATGACAATCTTGTAATTACTTGAAGATGATGAGGGTGAGAGAGTAAAAATGTCATTTTCGAAAAGAAAAAAAAATTGATGGCATTTTCGTAAATTATATGAACTTATGGGGTGAATAGGGCAAAACCAATTTTCAAAAAAAAAAGAGGTTAGTTTGGTGTTTGACTTTAAGTTGTAGGTCAATTCTGCAAAAAACCCTTATACTAATCGTTTTCAAGTACTGTAAAACCGCAAAACAAGTTACCCTGTGCGTCAAATAATTAAGGAGCTTGTTTTGGAGTTTGGGAAAGTTAGTGTTATTCCTTTCCTGATGCGTTTCATGCAAGTATTCTTTGAGATTGTTTATTAGCTAAGTAATCAAGTCCAAAAGGTTGGGATATTTTTATACATGTAAATGCGCATCTATATATATATGTGTATGTTTATATAACTAGATATATAAATTATTAAGGAGAGACCGCGTTGAACTTGAAGTTCGAATACGAATTTATTCTAGTTTTTTCTCGTCCTAAATTATTTATTGGACTTACGTCTTAATGGTTTTAAATTTATAAGAAACTACGTATACGTCTCTTTGTTGTAAGCTCGAAAGGGAAAGTCCATGCTCTTAGTTTTGGTATTTTCCTTCGTAATTTTCTGCTTCATTCATTTTTTGAAATACAAAAAGCTTTTATATATACGTCTTCTCGTTGGCAGAGAGATTTAACCAAATTTATTTATTTTAGTGTTTTCTGCCTTCTGTTATTATCTTATGATTTGCTATCACATTCGAACGTTAAAAAATGTGTATGATGGGTACATTGGATGATTTAGGGAATTTAAAATAACTTTGATTCATAGTTGTGAGTTCGTGTCCATTACCTTGCGTTTTCATGCAATATATTATTTCCTTGACGGTTGATATAGCTAAACGACTACGTCTTTTTTTTTTTTGAACACAAAAACGACTACGTCATATAATTAAAAAATTGTATTGAAAAAGTTTACAAACTCATAAGATTGGAACTTCATCAATGCCCAGCTGAATTAGTACACGCACTGACTTCGTCAAAATATAAAACCAAATTTTTTTTTGCAATATCGAATTTAACATTTTACCAAAAACAAACTGCAATATCGAAGTATGCACTATAAGTCTATAATGATTTTAATGGATTGTTCTTTCGTCTCATATATTTTAAATTTTATATTACAAGTTACGTTATTTTCATTAAATTGTTGGATTCTCAACTTTTGGCTGTTCTGTATGTTATTCCATTCCAAAATTTCTTTTGAATACTTTGAATCCACAATTTTGTTTTGTATTATATAGTAGTTTGTTAATACAATATTTAGTTAAGAATCTGAACAGCGGTAGGTTTCTCCCAAAAGCTCTCAGAAATTAAATTGTTTAAAAAAACAAAAAGTAGAAAAAAATTAATGAAAGCAAGAGAAAGTTGATTTTTAAAGACTCAGCACAAACTATAAGAGATTAAATGTATGTGTCAATAAATGATTGGTTGTCTTTTCTTTTCATTTAGTTTTAATTATATAGCAAAACAATATAATTATTAAATTCACTAGGTATTCCATGGAATGGAGAGACTTCACAATACTAAAAGTAAGATATTCTGAAATTTTAGGTTGTCCACGTCACTAAAAATATTCTTCCAATTACAACATTTTATTTTGACACGTCAGATGGGCTTGAGTCTAATATCTTTTTGCCGTCTCCTTCCTTTCAACTTCCCCTATGTCTTCATCTCTGTCGCTTCCTTACCTTCTATTTTACAATCAAAGCATTAGCTTTGTACGTATCTACTCGCGAAACCTCAGATACTATAAATCGGAAAGGGTTGAGAATGGAATCAAGCATCACCAACACGCTATCTCAATTTATTTTCTCTCAAAAATCTAAAATCCTCTTTCGAAATACTTCCGTCTGATGCTGTCGTTGGTCGCCTCCTCTTCCTTTTCTTGGACTCGCGAAACATCAAGCAAAATGAGAACTTATGGAATCACTCTCTTTATCCTTGCAGAAAAGGTATTGTCGTCTTATACTATCGACCATCATATTTTTCGATCACTGTTTTTTTTTTTGAAAGACATGATTTTACTCTTCCAACAGAATTTAGTGATCCACAGATCCATTCCTGCTATTGATGAAATTTTGAACAATGATTAGGAAGTTTGACATCTTCAATCTCTTACAAACACGAACTCAAAACTGCCTGTTTTTTCATTTACGTTTGCTAATTTATATTTTAGAAATTTATATATGATTTCGTTATTAATTGTGAAGCTCTTTATCAAATGGCAAATCTTGGCCAAATTCGTCATGTGCAAGGTTCTGACCTTAAGAACGGTGAAGCAATGACTAGACTTGTGGTCTATTTCCTCACTGGGAGTTTTGCATAAGAGGAGTAATATGTGGAAGAGAGTCAGAGTGAAAGAGAGATAATTGTTTTCCATTCGGTTTTGTTTTTGTCTTATAGTCTGGTCTTCTCTACAGCTTTGTCACAAACTAAAGTGTTCAATCAAGACAGGTCAGTCCCTAATTTAAACATCTTCTCATGTTTTTGGTATTTCTTACTTAAGGAAAATATGTTTGACCACTTTCCCTTCCAAAAAAGTTGGATGACTTTTTGATTTCAGTTGTGCCGTGAGATTTCAGTTTTGGCGTTTCTAAACTTGGTTGGATATCCTAAGAAAAGCTGTTTAGAATTGATTACGAGATATAAACCCTGCAAACAAGAAAGAGTGAAGACAATGGGCAGAGAAGAAGAGAATCAAAGTCTTAAGTGAAAGAGAAAGAAAAAGAAAAAGTTAAATTAGAGTCAAAGAAGGAGGCAACCTTGCATTACATCTCTAAAGAGTCGTTAGTCATCTTAAGAGGTTAGTTAATAATTAAACTGAGTAAGTCAAACTAGGAGATGATCAGAGAGTGGTCTGAGAAAAGTTGTTAGAACAGTGTTTTAATTGCTTGCAAGATTTGTCTAAAGGCTAGAAGTATGGATTAGGTGTAAGTAAGCATGATTAAAGTCAGTTAGTTAATCTGCTATGAAGAGCAAGTATGATCTATTATAAGAATGTATGCAAGTCTGTATTTTTTTCCATTGTTGTTGTTGTTGTAGAATGTGAGACAAGCAAGTGGATCATTGCAGCAAGGGAAAAGCATGATTGTGGCGGGTTTTTCTGAGGCGAAGAAGGATCATGGTTACGAACTGATTCAAAAGTTGGAAGCTGGTGTGCAAGATATGCGACAGATTGTCGAAGATTGGAAGAGAGATGTGGTTGCTCCTAAAGATAAAGAGATTCTCCAGTATGTTGGTGAATGAGTTTACTCAAAGGTGTAATGCATGAGAGATAAAAAAAACCAATATGGTTTTGGATTAGTAAGGAAGCTGATATATTTGCTCATTTAGTCCCTTCTTGATGACTGCAGCTGAGATCTTCCTGTCCTGTGGCGCTCTGCAGAATAGAAGAGGACATGGTCGATGGCTTCCCTTATGAAGTCCCTGCAGAGTGTATAAACATGCATCTTATCAAGGGAAGAGCCACTGTGTACATGAATGTCAAGATCAAGGACAACCCCCAACCTTGAGGATTGTGTTTTCTGCAGTGTCCTCGATGGCTATAACGCCCCTGTTACCGCCAGGAACTTTGTGGACTTGGTGGAGCGCCATTTCTACGATGGCATGGAGATCCAGAGATGTAAGACATCAAACTTTCCCCACAATATATATTTTAATTATATGTAATGCAAAACAGGAGTTTGAGAATGACCAGGATCGAGCCAAGTGTTTTTGGTGCTGAAAGTGAGTGAGCTGACGCCAAGCAATTCCAACATCTTGGACGGTCGTTACGCTATCTTCGGTTACGTTACTCAAAATGAAGATTTTATGGCTGTTAAAGTTGGTGATGTCATTAAGTCCATTCAAGTTGTCTCAGGTTGAGAAGAACATGTTCTTGCACAAGAGAAAACTGAAAACAGAGTATACGAATAAGAAGAAAGAGACAAATCTGAATAGTTTAACAGAAGCTATCCTACTGACGACAACAAGACAATGTTTTTTTGCTCTATGGAGTTTAAGAGTTTTAATTAGCCAAAAGATAAAAAAACATGTTATTTGCATTTGTGTTAGCACTGATAGGAAATATGTTACAAAGCAACATGTTACTACTTTATTTGTATTTGATATATATTTCAGTGTTTAATTACTTTCAACACCAGACAATGAAAAGACAAATATGAAAACCCACAACTATACCATTAAAACTCAGATTTTATTTGATCACTATATTAGGTCATAAACTATATCAAATTCTATTTTTTGTTCAATATATTCCAGATTTTTTTTCCACCACATTTTTAACAAAGTCCAGCAAAAACCACTAATTTTTTAATTTTGTAACTATTTAATTTTATAAATCTCTAGAGTTCTTAAATTTTTTAAAATAATTTTATTAGAATTCTATATTTTAAAATTAATTCGGGGTAAAATAATAAATTAATCTATGTTCGTATAATTTGCTAATTTTTTTAAACCAAATTTTATATCTTTTACCTTACACTATTTTCAATGATATACTAGCCACTTTCTAAGTACACATTATCAATCCAAGGAACTTTGGCATTTGAATATGGAAGTGATAAAAATACTGATGGTTGATCAAATCATTACCAAGATAAGATATGAAAATATCAACACATAAGAAACACCGGTTATTCTAATATCAACCTAATCAAGTTGTGTGCCTTCCACTATTACATTCATCACTATTATAGATAAAAAAACAAAAGTTCAAAAAAAAAAAACGAACGACAAAATTCTTTATACAAAATTACAAAACGCATCAATGTACACGGCCCCGCGCTTGCGTGGAGGCTATGCCTCTAGTACCACTAATGATGCGATAAATCTTTAACTAAACATGCTATCTCTAAACTCCATTAATTAGAAAGTCTAAGCTCATTAAATTTACAGATACCCAAATTACAAATTCTAATCTTTTATATACTAAAATACAAGTCACATGACCAACAAATTTTTGACACATAGCATAAACAATAAAAAATGTAAATAAAAAATGCAAAATAAAAACACAATAACGTTTAGTAACTGCTTTCTATTTATTCTCCATATAAAAGAAAAATTTAGATCTAACAAAAGTTCCTAATCTTTCTCACATGATCACACGATTTCTAAACTGTTACACAAGGAAATTTGACTCACAATGCTATAAATCCATCTCTACCTGGATTCAATGTAATTTTCTAATTTATTTGCAATGGTTCTATTGACTCTCTTTGTAAAGGGTGGTGAAGTTTTAATTTCTAACCAGACCAATGATTGCTTCTGAGATTGACTTCGACAAAAACTATTATCAATGATTAAAAAAAAAGTTTTCTATGGAGACTCTTAATGCAAAGTTGACTGATCAAAATTAAAGTTCAGGTTTATATATTAAACACAAGTCACATGAACAACAAAATTTTGACACATAGCATATATCAACAATTAAAAAATGCAAATAAATAAATGCAAAATAAAAACATAATAAAGTTTAGTAACTAATTTCTATTTATTTTCCATATAAAATAAAAATTTAGATATGACAAAAGTCCCTAACCTTTCTCACACGATTTCCAAACTGTTACACGTAGAGGAAGTTTGACTCATAATGCTATAATTTCATCTCTACCTGGATTCAATGTAATTTTCTAATTTCTTTGCAATGGTTCTATTGACTCTCTTTGTGAAAGGGTGATGAAGTTTTAATTTCTAACAAGACAAATGATTGCCTCTGAGATAATCTTCGACAGAAACTATTATCAATAATTAAAAAAAAGAAGTTTTCTATGGAGAAGCTTAATGCAAAGTTGGCTGATCAAGATTAAAGACCAGGATAGTGAAACTAAACATGCTCAAACTCTTCAATTCTCAAATCATATTTTGCATCATGTTAACCTGCAAATAATATTTATCCACTTAACATAGTACATTTGATCAATATCATTTTAAAATAGACTAAATTAATTTTTAATTTATTAGAAAATATTTATTGACTGTGATGGTCGTAATTCGAGAGAGGAAATTAACAAACTCATCTTAAATCAGATTCACAGTACCCTTAATAAACTCTTCTTCTTTTTTTTTTTTGCAAAGTGCTTTACAATGCCCATAAAAAACTTGAGGTGTGGTGGAAACTAGGTCTCATGTTTAATTTCTATATCAAGACCATACCTCAAGTTAGTTTTCTTTATTTTCAAATATGTATTATAGTCTTATAGAGATATTATTTATGTTTGCTTACGGATCAACATACACCTTTGTTTTGTTTTTCTTATATAATGTTTCCAAATTTTGTAGGTTTTCTCATAAGCAAAAACTACTAAATAAATACAACATAAGCCTTGATTGGTAGAGCATTAACATTAGCAGTACCAATATGCTATGGAAGCAGTATGCTGCAGGAGCTGTATGCTTTTGCTAAACTGTTTAATAGGATGATTAGGTAATAATCCGCGTCTTACGCGGAATGTGATTATTAGTTTAGTTATTTTTAATAAAAAGATATTAAAAATGTTTAATCTTGATATTGGTTTGATTTTTTAAGTTTTTTTTTAGTTTTTAATCATCTAAAATATAATTATTATTTTAAATTAATATTTATTTTAGTTTATCCGGTTGAAATGTTTGATTTTTTGGTTTTTTTTCGGTAAAAACTAAAAATTAATAATATTTTTATTTCCGTGTTATGAATTTTAGATAGTCGTCATGTCGAACAAATAGTTTCATATTATAGTTTCTAAACAGATAATAGTTTAACAAAAAGAAAAGAAAATTATTAAGACAAATCATTCACTACAATTTTGTCAGTAGTGATAGAAGCATTAAGAAAAAATATTTCAACTTTAAAAAAAATTAGATATTTCAGTTATGGTGAATACTTAGTTACAGGGTGCTCACATCAAGGTGCACATGTATGTCTATGTAAAAAGTATATAAAAATAGTTGACTAAAATATAAAGATATTGTTATTTAATATTATATGAAATTTTTGTTCAAAATAATACATGAAAGATAAAATTAAAATTAATTTAAAATAAAAAAGGGGTTGACATCAGTCATTTTTTCATATGAAGAAAATAAAATTGTATCCGTAAATAGGGGTGGACACAGATTAAATATCTAGGTATTTGGAAGCATTCGTGTTGATTCGATCTTTATCCACCTAGATATTCGGTGACACGGATATCCGAAATGTTTTAGAATGTTAAAGAATATCCGATTTGATATGTAAATAAAATAAAATTATATGTAAATAAAATAAAATTTTAAAAAGGGCAATTCTCATTAATAGACTATTTTCAAGTTTTGGTCACAAAAATAGACCACAAAGATGAAATTAAACAAAATATTTCATTTAATAGGTAAAAGGATACTAATACCCTAGATATATAAAAAAAAAAAAAACAAAAATAATAAAATAATATAATAATAAAATAATTTTTTTATAATTTAAGATTATATGTTTTCAAATTTGAACTTTTTTATAAATGTTTTTTGAAATTTATTTTTTTCAAAAATGTTTTTTACTTTTTTCAAATTTTTTTTTTGTAATTCGAAAATAATTTTTGAAACTATTTTTAAAATTTTTATTTCCAAATTTTAATATCTATTTTCTATTTTATAAAATTTTAAACATCAATCCCAAGTCTCCACCTCTTAACTCTAAACCCTAAGGTTTATATTAGTTAACCCTAGAGGTATAAGTGTATATTTACATCTTTAATGAAACATTTTGGTCATTTTGATTCGTAGAGTCTATATTTGTGACATAAACTTTTTAGTGCTATCCTAGGATATTTTTCTTTTAAAAATAATTGAAAATTTTAATAATAACATTCTATTACAAAAATAAAACATTATTTAACTTTTTAAATTCTAGTACCAGATATAATAAATTTAATTCATAAAAATATTGTAAAACTGATATAAAGTATAATATATATATATAACATATATATAATTCTTTACATATATGTATATATATATGCATTTAACAGATCGAATCAGATATATGTTCCTAAAACTATTTGTATTTGTGATTTGCTTCTTTTTTGGATATTGTATTTTAGTATTTGATTTGTTTCGTAGAGTTATGAATATCCAGATTTTTTGGTTCAAATCAGAACGGATAACGAATCGAATCAAAATTTATGAATATTTTGCTCAACTTTATCCGTAAACAATAAAAATAATATATATATATATATATATATATATATATATTATATTTTTGATTTTGTTATCTATTTTTATTCGAACAGAAAAATCTAAAGTTTTATTAGAACCATGTATGTGGGCTTTATATTAAAAAATGCAAAATACATTGTGTAAACACGTTTATGAATATAGTGTGAACGCGTTAGCATACTTATTATCAAATTATTGTGAGGCTGTCATCAATACTATTAAAAGGAAATGAGTTTTAGTAAATCTACCTATGAAAGTTGTTTGGACCTTTTGATTACACTTTTTTTTTTTGGTCCTACAATTAATCACTCTAATTATACATAATTAATAACTCTAACTACCTATAAAAAATTGTGATGTTCGTGAGATATTAATTGTGTTACCATAAAAATTAACGAACACTCCTAATTTCGTGGGATCACAATCATTGTGATATGTGTGGGATATTAATATCACTAAGATCACAATCATATTAAAGCTAAAATAATATTCCATATTTTATACATGTACTAATAATATCATTAAACATTGTATCATGACATCTTATATAGTTTCAAATATTTACAAAATTAAATTTGATAAATCGCAAATCATATGTTAAAATAAAATTATATTTATATTATCTTAACTTAATTTTTATAGAATGTATTATAATAAAAACAAATTATTAATAAAGTTTAAAAACTATGAGAAATCTTACAAATATGTTCTACTGAATTAGTTAAAAAAATCTATCAAATAAATCTTAAACCATAAAAATTTAACAAATGTAAAACTTATAAAATGCACACAAAATATAATGAGAAAATAGGTTTGGGTGCTCAAGTATTCGGATCGGTTCCTTTCTATCTTGGTTATTTGGATTCTAAACATTTGGACCCAAATAGATTTTTGTTTTTTTATTCAGGTTTAGATGGGTTCTTTTATGTTCGGATCAGTTTGGAATCATAATTCAAATACATGTAAAATACATGTAATATTTGAGTATGTAGCATGGATAGGTCGGTTCATATATTTAAGTTTAGACAAAGATCAGAAGTACCTAAAAACCTGAAAAATGATAGCGTTAATAGCGTGTTTTGGGTTTTACCGTATTTTTATCATATTTTGTTTATTAAATTCAAAATAGGACTATATACAGATTTATTGAATCTATCGGTTTGACTATGTTGCTTCTGTGTGTCTTAAATCTCTGTGCACCAGTAAAAGTCCAACACTTGTGGGTCGGACAATTTGAAAAATTTACTTTTTTTAGATAAGTATGTATTCCTAAAATATAAAGGAAATCAGGTTTTGAGGCTGCTATGAATATGAGTCTAAGGGTTTGTAAGATTATTCATTCACACAATAATAAGAAACCCTAAACGGGTATTTGCCTCAATATGTTTTGTTCTCTACTATCTTCTTGATTAATTCATGGCTGTTCACAACAGACTATATGTCTGGATTGGATATGAAAATACTATTTAAAATTCAAACATTATAATAGAGAAATTTTAAAATTTATTCCTAATAAAAAGTTATAAATTTATTCAAATTTTATCAAACGGACAACAAAAAATACCCGCGCTTCTCAAGCGCAGGTCAAAATCTAGTATGTCTATTATAGTGTAAAAACATTTATTACAATGTTTCTCTTTTAATATATATTAGGTGGATGCCCGCGGTTTCGCGGGTTTGAATGTTTTGTAACAATACATTTATTATAATTTTTCAAATTAAAATTTGTTTTTATCATTATGTGTTTTTGTTAAATATTGTTTTAAGAATAATTGTTTAAAAAAATATAAATATGACTATTTTAAATATTTGTGTTGATAATTGTACTAAAATTAGTTATGTATAATATTCATGATTGAGTTTTTAATAAAATTACTTAATTTTAAAGCTATATAATACTGAAACTTTTGGAATATTTTATATAGTTTAGAAATACTTGATTGCTAAAAATAATTTTATGAAGCATTATATATATTATATAAATCACAAATTTAATTACCATAATTTATTTTATGCAATATATTTAGGTCATTTGGATACTGATAAAACTATTTCTAGAACTAATTTTCGTACTCATAAAATAAATAAAAATTAAAAATCCATTAACAAATCAAATTATAATATTTTTTTCTCAAACTCTATATATGATCGACACTTAAGAAAAAATCAATTAAGTGATTTATCATTTAATATAAAATGAAATTTAAGAATAGATTTTATAAATTAATTTATGAGCTTGTATAAATAAATTAAAGCCTCTTATCATAATTTATGAACTAAGTATCTACCTCCTCCTAACCTACTTTTGAACAACATGTTACCTGCTGCTTGTCTATAAATACCATTTTCTTTATTTTCTTTTTGAGGTTTTTGGTGAAAAACTGTTATGTTTTCCTTCTGATTATATTAACTTACATTTGCAATTTTTTAATCTTCCTGCAGGAGAGCAAAAGTATATTCATCTAGGAAAGTTCCATTACACTTGATTGCTAATAGGCCATAAAGAAAGCTATGGCTCCTGGTGGCAGTACTTACAAAGAAGCCTTGAAGTCTAACTGGATAGGCTTAGCTTACGAGGTTAGGATGTCTCCATTGGAAAAATCCGTTCAAGCAAGGGCAATGGTGTTCATGAGCTTCTCGAATGTCCGGTTTGCACAAATCTCATGTATCCTCCAATTAATCAGGTGTGTGTGCGACTGTTCTACTCTTTCTCCGACACTCAACTTACTTTTGTGTAGTTAACGTTGACATCTAGGTTTGTTAATTTTCCCATAATGTCCCAATGGCCACACGTTATGTTCAAGCTGCAAACAACAAGTGCAGAACACGTGCACCCTACATGCCGTTACGAGCTCGGCAACATAAGATGCTTGGCTCTCGAGAAGGTTGCGGAATCGTTGGAGGTTTCATGCCGGTACCAAAGCTTAGGGTGTCACGACATTTTCCCGTACTACAGCAAGGTCAAGCACGAGCAGCACTGCAGGTCGAGTGTTCAGTGACGGGAGACATTCCATCCCTTGTTGAGCATCTCAAAGACGATCATAAAGTCGATATGCATAGTGGTTGCACTTTCAACCACCGTTAATGTCAAGTCTAATCCTCAAGAAGTTGAGAATGCTACATGGATGCTCACGGTATGCATCTTATCTTATCTACATATATGATTATTCTAGACATGAGAGAAAGAATCTTTATCTCTTGTCTGATGCTTTTGGTTTAGGTGTTCAACTTTTTTGGAAGACAGTTCTGTTTACACTTTGAGGCGTTTCAGCTGGGGACAGCGCCGGTGTACATGGCGTTTCTGCGGTTCATGGGAGACGAGAACGAGACTAAGAAGTTTAGTTACGGCTTGGAAGTTGGAGCTCACAGCCGTAAGCTGACGTGGCAAGGGATTCCCAGAAGCATCAGAGACGGTCACAGGAAGGTCCGTGATAGTCACGACGGTCTCATAATCCCTAGAAACATGGCTTTGTTCTTTTCAGGCAGTGACAAAGAAGAGCGCAAGTTAAGAGTCACCGGACGGATTTGGAGAGAAGAGTAGATGATTCCAAATGATGTTTCATATAGGCTCTGTAATGATGATTTTAATTGGAACTGAAACGGATGATGTACATAGCAAAGTCTTGAGAGCTATGAGATCAAAATCTCCCCGTGATCAGGTTGAAAACATTATGTTTTGAAATATTACAAACTCTTCAGCCTTGTAATTTTCCTGATTTGTTGGAAAAATAAAGACAGTTTTCCTTTTGGTTCTGTTCTTATATCAAAAATTGGTTTTTATCTTTATTGGATCATCATACAATATGACTCATAATACTGAAAGATGATTTTCGATAGGAACATTTTATCGTTGAAGTGAAAGGGTTAATGGATCCAAGGAAATAATGGAGGGAGAGATACGAACAATCGCAAAAAAGAAAAAAAAAGTCAACACAGAAATTTAACGTGGCTTAGTGAGATTCTGACTAACTAATGTTACCGAATCATAGCAGGTTTAAGACATTACCAAAGATAAGACATGTTGTTACATTACCAAAATGATTAATTGTGAATTCAAGCAGATGATATGTTAGAAGAACTTTTAGACTTTAGAAATACTAGATTTTTTAACCGCGCTACGCGCGGATAAGATACTATATGTATTTTTCAATTCTAAAAAATAATGCATAATATTGTATTATATTATTTAAATAATATAAAATAAGACTACATAACATAAATATATTTTTTAAATTTTCTTTGTGAAAATCATTATGTGGTTTGATTGTTCTACTTGATTCACATATTTGCATAGTTATTTGTGATAGATGAATAATTACATTTTTATTATCAGTAAATAATATATATTTATTATATAATATAAGAAAAATAAAATTATTTAATTTTAAAATAAACTTGTCTGATGTTGGGGATTCGGTTATAGACATATCATATTCGAATGAGACATTTTTACAGTTATCAATCTTCTTAACAGTCAAGAAACAAATCTGAATATCAAAACAATATCTCATACGATCTCTTTGTGGAACAACTGCTCTGAAGAAAGTGAATTTAGGCATCAAAAAGCACTGGAAATGGATTTGCAGATGTGTTATCTAAGTCAGCTTTACAAAGTACTATTTATAGTTCATATATCATTTATGTTCATCCTATTTTTTTGTCCATCATTTCTTAAACATCTTGAAATAACTGATGCTAATTTAATAATAAACTTTTGGCTCGCAAAAAAAATCAAATTTGTCTAATTATCGCTTAATTTGTCTAACTGATATATATGTATTTTTCAATTCTAAAAAAATAATGTATAATATTATATTACATTATTTAAAGAATATAAAATAAGACTACATAACATAAATATATTTTTAAATTTTCTTTGTGAAAATCATTATGTTGTTTGATTGTTGTACTTGATTCACATATTTGCATAGATATTTGTGATAGATGAATAACTATATTTTTATTATCAGTAAATAATATATATTTATTATATAACACGAAACCCAATATTTAGAAACCCGCAAAAACCACAAAAAACCCACTAAAACCCAGAATCCGATACCGGTTGGACCAATAAATAACTTTTACTTTTTTTTTAGTTTTTAAATTATGTTTTATATTCTAAGTTTCCAATTAAGAAGTTAGGTGCTGACGAAAAAAGTTAGATTTTCCTTTTCGGTTTTATATTTTTGATTTTTAAATTTTGATCAAGATTTCATTATGCCACCAGAAGAAAATGAAATGAACGATGGTAGAGAGAACCAAAATTAGTTGATGTGATTTGGTGTTAGTTTATTTCTGTTATTGACAATTTATTACAATGATCTTTTATTTTTAGTTTATTTTGAATTTGAAGTTTTATTTATTATTCACATTAGACATTAAGATTTTCAATCTCAAGTTCCAACTTTTTAAGATCTTCATTCAAAATTTTTTTTTCTTTTAAAAGTTTAAAGACTGAATGATTATATTCACTTATTTAAATATTTATGAATATTATATATATATTCATAAATATTTTTAAATACTTTTTAAACATAAAATGTATACATATCCAAAGTTTAGTTTTTATATATTTATAGCTAATATATTATTATTTAATAAAATTAATTTATTTATTAACCCGCGGTTCATCCCCGGTCGATCCAGTGACCCAGTGAGCCGGTAAGTCGTCCGGTTTGGTGTCCGGGTCGGGTTTAAAAACATTGGTAAATGTACATAAGAGTATGATTACATATTTAGTGATTCTTGTATATGTGTCCAAGAAAGTTTCAATGGCTTAGTGGTATCTGCCCTATATTTATGTCATACTAACCCGGGTTCGATCCTTTCCTTTGTATTGTTTTTTCATTTTTTACGAAAAAATAAATGAGATGACGTGGCAACTTCGGACTCTCTGATTGGACGATTTTTTGTGCTTATGTGGACACTCTAAGAGGAGTTTATATCCCCCTTTTAGTATAGTATAGATGAATAATGATTACAAAAGATAAGTTAGTAATATGATCCGGTCAGAGAGGACGTGCAAGACGTGAAGACAACGCTTGAGACTTCCTATGATTGGTTATTATATTAAATTAAAAGTAAAATAAGCGAATGTAAATGAACGAGGACTCGAAGAAGTGTGAGAATGGGAACAAAGTGATGGAAGAAGACAATGTAAATGAGGAGAAAATGGTTGTTAAGAAGAGTGTTGGAAGCGAAGGGAGCTTTTTCGATTGCTATATATGCATGGACCTGTCCAAAGATCAGGTAGTCACTAACTGTGGCCATCTTGACTGTTTGTCTCGCCTTTACCGCTGGGTAGAGGTTTCAGAGGAAAAGGAGTTTCCGGTTTGCAAAGGGGGAGGCAAAGGAGTTTCCGGTTTATTATAAGTAATGAAATCCCCTATATATTAAAAGAGAATTACAACATTTGAATCATACACGTGTCATCATGAAAATGATTTTCGAGTCTTTAAAAAATTAAATGGGTCTATCTAAATATAAACTATAGTTTTCATTAAACTGATCACAAAATCATTTATTAGTATTAAAAGTTATTCTTCATTCTTTCCTTAAATAAAGCTACATAATTACCTAATGCTATTAAATATATATATAGCAATTAATGATTTTCAATAACAAAGATTTGCTAACACATTTGTATACACTCAATCATTTTTGTTTAAATCTTTTTTATTAAAACATATTACACAATTTCATTAACCATATAATAAAAAATTAGATTTTTTTCGTATATGTTGTATTTTGAATTTTAAAAAAAAATATAAATTACTAAACTGTTAAAAGTCTCAAACAAAATTTTATTATCAATGATTTAAATTTTTGGTATAATAAGATATAAATAGTTATAAACTACATGAGTAAGAAGTCTTATTTAATAAGTGTTATTATTATATATATATATACATCATTTAATTAAACTACATATCATATAAATACAAATTATAAATTGATATATGCATTGAACAAATATTGAGAACTTAACTAATATTTTAATTTTGCATTCAATTAAAAATATTTATAAATTACTAAAACTATTAGACATCTCAAATTAAAAGTTATTAATGGTTTAAATTTTTGCTATAAGATGACAAGAATCATAAAACCATATGATTAAAACCTTGTTTAATGAACAACTTTACTAAAAATATATTTCATATCTATGTTAATATCATTTAAATTAATTATATTATATAAAATGGATAAAATTGATTTTTTATTTATTTCCATAAAATTATCGTTAATAAACAATAGTCATTGTTTGATTTATATGCGCAAGCCAATTAATTATATATGTAATATTACCGATTTTCAATATTTCTATATTCATATTTTATTATTTTGTCAATGTTTAATAAAAAATTATAATAAGTTCATACTTTGGTGGTTGTCAGCTGGCTCAGAGCATAATCATAAGAGAGCTTCTGTTGCTAATAAGAGAAGAAACTTGCAGGGAATTCAACGCCAACCTACCAAGCTTAATTCCTATAAAAAGCAAAAAAAATTGTCAGAGATGTGGCAAAAGGAGAATAGTCTCAATATACCCTTTCATTCATATAGCACTAAAGATATTCCATTGTTCTGTAATTAATTACTAAGAATAGAAATCTGAGAATATCACATCGTAATCTTCCCTAAGATAATGATTTCGTCGTAACTCAATACAGTACATCGAGTACTAAACTCAAATCAATAAAATGATACTTTTTTTCCCCAAATCATTTCCTATTAGTTTCGATCCTAGCCACTCAAGCAAAAATGCAAAGCTCATGTTTCCACGCATACAAACATGAAAAGCGTAAATGGTGTGAAACTTACAGAGAGGAAAAGGAAGAAGACGGAGGAGAAGCACTAGTTGGAGGAGGAAAATTGGCAGCTCTGAGAATGTAAGGACTCTCAATTACTTGGTGGAAGGTAAAGCTCCTCTGTTTGAGCTTCTCCAGAAGCGATCAACAAAGCCGTCGCCACGTCATTATTTCTCAATGGAGGAGAAAGTGAGAGATCGTCTTGTTCGCCTGAGCTTGTAGAGTTTTTCAGCTTCATCGGAGAATTTGTCAGCGCCGTCAATCCACCAGAGAACTCGCCAGCGCCGTCCGGAGAACTCGTATATTCGAATACAATTCATCAAGTAGAGTATAAAACTATTACTAAGATTTTGACCCGCGCTTGAAAGTGCGGGTTCTTTTGTTATAACAAATTTTGATATGAATTATTATTGTGTGATTGTTTTACATTATTATGTTACAAAAGTCGAATTATATAAAAGAATAATTTTTAAAAAATATTATATAATTCATGATTACTTTATTTGGAATTTTGTATAAATCTTATGTAATTCTCTTTTTCGCACATGGGTATTTTACATGGACCCCGAAAAACCAAACCAAAATCAACTCGAAAATTCTGGTTCGGTTCGCGTCGGGTCCAGAGAAAAATACGATTTTTTAGAAATATGGGTCTCTGTCCGCGTCTGAGACCTACCCAAAATCCGTTGGGAGCCAATGTACCCAATATGTTTGTGTAAATATATATATTTGTGTATTTTGGATATTTTTAGTATACATATATTTTGAGTTTGGTTTGAATTTCCGGTTATAGTTTTGGATTTCGAGTAAGAAATCAAATTTTAAAAATATATTTGGGTATTCAAATAAAATTTTGAGTATTTTTGGTTCCTCGGCTCAGATTTCAAGTACAATTTTAGGTCTTTTGAGTATTTTCTGATTTTCAGGTTTGTTTAGATTTTGGATATTTTGTGTGTTTCGAGTATATTTATGTTATCGAGTTTATTTAAGTCCTAAATATCTGAACGGATCCATACCCGTTACATACAAAAAAATAACATATATTAATAGTTATTTGAATTATGGAGTCGAAACCATCAAGATACGAAAGAAACCGATCCGAACCCAAATAAATTTTTTCTAAATACCTAATTAGGTCCAAAAATCCAAACCTAACAAATTCATTGATTCGTTTTATAAAATTTTGGGTGAAAAATACTCTCCAGGTTTGATCTATAATGTTTAATAGGACATGGCTCATTATATTTCAAAGTTGATCTCGTAAGAAAAATTTGATGTAATGGAGGAGGATGGTATATATGACAACGACTCCTACGTATTAAAATTTTGGTGCCGTTTATATCAAATATATATATGTTAAATTGATAGTCATGATCTTATTAAAGTGGGTGAGATTTATTTAAATGTTAGAATATATTATTTGGTTGCTATATAATAGGGGATAGTTAATAATATTTAATTGTATACAATAAGTTGGACTAAAAAATAAATAGGTGCAATAACTTTGTATCAGTAGATTTTTTAGGACTCCTTCCCTTTTATAGTATTGATAATTATTATATAAAATTTCGTTCATTATATTTTATAGTTTATAAATATTGAAAGTAATAAATAAAACATTATTAATCTTTCTATAATTTAGAGAATTAGTTTCCATAAACTGTTATTTGTAATATTTTAGATTATATGGCACGTGATGTTAAATGATTTTAGACTTTTCTTAAATTTGTAGATCTAAATTAAATAAATAAAATTAAGAACAATCGACCTATCAAATTATAACCATTTCTTGAAACTTCACATATGAGGACACGTCACCAGAAATCACTAAAGTGAATTCTCTTTCAAAATATGGAATAAATAGTGCATAGTTTAGAAATAACAGATTTTATATTATCATTAATTAGAATTGTATTGTATATGTGTTGTTATTCTTTATTTTAAGTGAATAATATTATTTTACATAAAAATATCGAAAAATTTATGTAGACATATTAAAAGAAAATATAATAAAATTGAAAATATTATCCATAAATAATATAAATTATGAAGTACAATTCTGATAAAGAAAACAAAATCCATTAGAAACCTGCAAAAAAAATTCTTAAATTTTGTAAGAAATTAGACGGGTTAACATTATTTGATAGATCTATAAGTTTCTAATTTATTGAATAGAAAATAATATTAAATTGACATACTATCACCGAAATAGTCGAAATACTTGATTCGTAGCTGTGAAGGTATACGCGCATCCGCAAAATAGTCGAAATATTAAATTGAAATAGTCGAAATATTAAATTGACATACCGCGCATCCGCAAAATACTTCTCCGGAACTTCACTCGGAAATTCATCAGCTGTTCCAACAAAATTTGTTTGAAAGAAGCCAATTTTGTAGGATGCGCGGTTGTCCGATAATCACCAATAGCATCGTACAATTTGAATACGGACGACCTTCGCATCGCCCTCAGTTAGTTTCCTTTCAAAGGTTTGATGAGCTGTTCACCAACTGAAGCATGAATTCTTGTCCCCTACACGAAGATGAGATGAAGTTATATGAGTTGGATTGAGAACAAAGACTATAGACGATTATGAGTTGTAAAAAATGTAGTAATCTACTTACTTCTTTATCAACGAAAACCATTCGATGGTGTTTCCGGAATCTTTGTTGTAATTTCTCCACAAGTGAAGAATCCTAACCTCAATATGTCATGTATGTTTACATGGTTTTAATGCCTGATAAAAGACACTCGGTTTTGGGAGCTTGAACTATTGCCATACTGTTTTAAAAAATTTGATATCTTGTATTGTATTGTATGTAAGACCTTGGGAGTATCTTTATATATAGTCAACTTTCATAATAAATGACGTTTGAATATTTATTTTTCGCAATAAATATTGAAATAGATTAAAGAAAGATATTAACTCTAACATTGTCATAAGGGGTTTGCATTTAATATAATAACCTTGCGCAAGTAATGCATATTTAAAACAAGGTAAGTCATTAAAAATGAATTAACAATTTAGAAGATTTAAAAGTCGAATTAATGTGATACAACTTGCGTAAAAAATGCTTATTCTCAATAAGGCCACTTTATATTGTCGATCTTTCAAAAATAAATTACGTTGCTATATTTTTTTTTTCACAATAAATATTGAAATAGATTAAAGAAAGTTATCCCATTATTAACTATTTCACCGGGAATTTTATATTGTAATAAGGTAAATCATTACAAACGAATTAAGAATTAGAAATATTAGGGAAATTGGCATTTAAAATTTTAATAAATGTGATAATAACTTGGCAAGAAATGTTTAAAATAAATAAGGTAACTTACATTTAAACTATTCATAAGTTACTTTGCAACTTGCGCAAGAAAAAAAAAATATTCATAAGTTACTTTGCAAAATAAATAAGTAACTTACATTAAAACTATTCATAAGTTATTTTAAAATTCTGATAAATTTATTCTTTAAACAACGATAAATAATTAAAAATAATATTAATAAACATGTTGGATTTGGTTATATTTAAAATAGTTATTATATAATTATATTCAAATACAATTCCTCAAGTAGAGTATAAAACTATTATAATTTCTTATATATAAATTTCGTCATTATATTTTATAGTTTATAAATTTGAAAGTGATAAATAAAGCATTATAATCTTTCTATAATTTCGAGAATTAGTTTCCATAAATTTTTATTTGTAATTTTCTTTAGATTATATGGCAAGTTGTGTTAAATGATTTTAGACTTACCTTAAATTTTAGATCTTAATTAAATAAATAAAAATTAAGAACAATCGACCAATCAAATTATAACAATTAAATTGAAACTTCACCTATGAGCGACACGTCATCAGAAATCACTAAGTGACTTCTCTTTAATATATAGGGGGATATGTATATATATATATTCTATTAAAACATAAGTCATTAATTTCATTTCATGTGTGATTTTTAAATTGGACCATATCTTAGAAAGTTGTTACATTATTTTGTTAATACAATTAAAACATAAACTCTATTTAAACATATCTTAATATGTTTTAGATATTACAGAGATTCTGCCATTAATATTTAATTCTCATTAAATGTATATTAGAAATAAAAAGGAAACCAACTATATTACCTACTACTACGTTAGTTTTAAATTATTAATGCTCATTTTTATAGTTCTTTAATAATAACTCGAACTAGGTTAAGACCCGCGCCTTGCGCGGGATGAATATTATATATAAATTATTTTAAGTATATATGATTTTTTACATATTATGAAATAATAAATATATATTGAATAATTAAAAATTAGTAACTATTACATATAATTAAATTGGTACAAATGTTGTTAAATAAATTTTATTAATCCAGACAAACACTTTTTTCTACTTATGTAATTTCTTAATAATTTGTATCTTGTTATAACATAAATTTTATGTAATTTCGTAATCATTTGTATGTTGTTATAAACATAAATTTTAAACTATGGATCACAAAATTTCAATGTGAGGTATTTAACAACTTTAGTCATTTATATTCGTTTTTAAAAATTCAAAAATACAACATACAGGAAAAAAATCTAATTTTTTATTATATAGTTAATGTGGTTGTTTAATTATTTTAATAAGTTATTTTTTTTAAATGATAGAGAATAGACTAAGTTTTATCAAATCTTTATTATTCAAATCATTAATTGTCATATATACTTTAGCCACATTAGGTAATTCCGTGATTTTTATTTAAGGAAACAATGAAGAACATTTATGATTAATTTATGGTTAGTTTATAAAAAGCTTATTATATATTATATGGACCAACATATTTTCTAAGGATTCTAAGAATGATTGTGGTGATGACATGGTGGCTACAAGATATGTCACCGTCTGGGTTTAGTCACGTCTGGTTTCAGTATTTCTTTCATTTGCAGTGGGCTGGGCTTTATTGCATCGTGGTATGCTTTATTTTTTTTCTCATTTGTATCGACCCGAGTAAGACGGAAGTGACGAGGATCTTTACCTTTTCATCTTCTCGCTTTGAAACCCTACTGATAGAGTTCTAATGAATCCCCTTCTTCACAATCAAAACTCCACTTTACTTTGATCCATTTCATGAAGACATGTATGAAAATAGTATCTAATGACATGGAGGAGGATCCGGCCATGGTGGTGGATTTGGAGCGGGAGGAGGATTCGGTGTGTTGGAGGAGTTGGTGGTGGAGGTGGTGGCGGCAGAGGAGTGGTGGGTGGTGGATCTGGATCATGGTGGTGGTTTAGAGTTGGAGGGGTAGTTGGTGGTAGAGCGGGAGGAGGTGTTGGGGAGGCGGTGGACTAGGTGGTGGTGGAGGAGGTGGTGTGGGGGTGGATATGGACATGGTGGTGGATTTGGTGCTGGTGGAGGTCATGGGATAGGACATGGGAGGAGGAGGCTTTGGGATTGGAATAGGAATCGGTGTTGGGGTTGGTGGAGGCTCAAGGTTCTGGCAACGGAAGCGGTATAGTAGCGGTGGCGGAAACCGTTAATCAGAGCTCATATTAACACACTCGTGATTTAGTGCACTCGACAGTTCAACTACTAGGACGTACTTGTGATTCTACTTTACACAGTAGCTACCATTGAATACATTGAAGCATATCAATTACAAGTGAGAGGAAACAAGCTTTCTATGAAGAAACTAAAAGGTATGGACTGAGAAGCTGAGAGAGACTTTGACATTTCCAGTTCTACAAAGCAACAAATCTTGATTTCTTTGACTTGGTTAGACCCCAACGCATGTTCATCCTTGAAGACCTATTAAACTGAAGTGGAGATGTATAAAGAAGAGAATGAAAGGACATGGTTGGAAAAATTTCATAAATCATACATCATATTGGAGTATTGGATACAGCCTACTTAAATATCTTACTGTTGCAATTCAGAAGAGAATACCTTCGTTGTTAATAAATGTAATCACATTCTCATAAGTTACTCATCTGAACAATATTGACTTGCTGTTAGTGTTTTTATTTTCAGCCAATTACGATATAGTATTTCCAACGAGGAGAGCAGCTATAAGAATTGATATAAAAAATGTTAGTGTTAATTGCCACAAGACTCTTTTGTCACTATGATCAGAAAGGTCAAGATAATATTGCATGTTGTTATCTCAAAATCAGAATAGATAAATTATAGGATATTAGGAAGGGAAGACACTATCAAAGTATACAAACTCATAAAATCCACAACATCCCAGTTATAAGTTATAGCCAAATTATACACACAACTACTACAGAGTTTAAACAAATGCTCCATCAACTACACCAAATCATTTGCAACATACGGTAACGAAAAATAATTAATTCAATGACCCTGCGCTTGCGCGGGGCTAACCCCCTAGTTATAGTAACTTAGGCGTTTCGGCTAAATTTAGGAAACAAAAAATGTTTTGTCAAATATAATTGATTGCAGTGTACACAAAGTGTATATATATATAGATATATAGTTAATGCATAGTATTTGATTCCTAAATCTTGAAATGGAAAAACTTATCGTAATCACGTAACTGTGTAATTTGCCAAATTGAAGACATGAACATCTTGACTGTCGTACATAATATTTCATCACAATAACAGTCGGTTATGTTAAAACCGAAGGGCAGCCAATTACATTATAATTTTAATTCAATTGGGTTCTTCGGTTATATTACAACCGGGAAAACATAAAAAAAACATTGGAACATGCCGTATATATGGACAACCATGAACATAGTATAAAACAACTAAAAACATATGGTACACAAAAAAAAACTAAAAATATTGGAACATGCAGACACATGAAATGGTATTCACTATGGTAGAACTAAACAATTTAGGAGCTCTGAGAAAGAGTTTAATGTTCTTCATATACTACTGTATTCTAAACTGTTGAGATGTCCAAATGTAATGGTTCAATGTTCTTCTCTATTTACAATTGGTGCTTGTTTCAAAACTCTTATGTACGTTTCATTATATTTGCAGGAAAAAAGGTGAAGTCAGTGAAGCTCTGTTATAACTCGTACGCCAAGATTACGCTTTTTCGTATGTGGGATAAGAAATGTTTTTATGTTCTTCTATGGTATCTATAGCTGTTCTATTTTTAATCGGGGGTGATTGGTAGTTGCTGTAGGTGCTGTCCCACAGCCCTATTTATTTCACAGCAGCACCAAATTTAGAGCAATCAAGCTTTAAATTTTTTTTGAAACCACAGCTCTTAAAATATCCTACAGCTGTACAAGTGCTCTGCAGAGCCAAATATCCAAGCAATTTTTTAGTGCTTCAATAAAATTCTACAGCAATAAAATCTAAAGCCACAGCAAAAAGTCTACAGATTTTTTTCTACAGCAAAATATTTAAAGTACAGCCATTACCAATCGGACCCGATGTTTTAAGTGTTTCTTACCATAAAATCTTTGGATTGTTAATCTATTTATTACTTGCAGTTTTTATATACGACTGAATTATTTTTAAGGGGATGTGGGTTGAATGACAGTGACATATCTTGTAAATAGTCTAAAAATTTTATTAATAAAATTTATTTATATGTTTGCACCAATTTAATTATATATTAATAGTAACTGGCTTTTAATTATTTAATATATATTTATTATTTTATAATATATATAAATATATTTAATACATAAAATATTTTTTTATATATAATATTTATTCCGGTCAAGTCGCGGATCTTAACCTAATATGATACTATTATAAGATCGTCTTAATAAATAACATTTATACGATACTCTTATATTATAATTTTAATTACAGTATTGACCACATAAAATATAAATGTTTTCATAAATAGCCATATCATATGCTATATATTTCATTTTTCTACACTGATACATCATCAAAATTAATATTTTAAAATAATAATTTACATTAATATTTTATAAAATTTGATTTAAAATGGAATTTTGATTATATATATATTTACTAAACAGAAGTTGTGATTTGTTTCATATGTGATTTTTCTTTGAATCATTTTTTTGAAAGTTACATAACTTAATTAAAGAATTATCTAGATAGCATTATATATCCATAAAACCTAAAATGAAACTATATATACTTTCAACTAAAGTTAAAAAATACCGTATTCTCACACTCACACTTTTCAACACGTTTATTCTAATATTTAATTTTTAAATTTTTGTTAAGTGACTTGAAGTAACATTTATTATAAATTTAGAATAACACCAAACATTTACAGTTTAATCATATATTTTGAAATATTAGCATCAATATTTTTTTTTACAATAACCCGTGTATCCGCACGGATGAAGATCTAAGATCTAGTATTTCATTAAAACATTGTTACACGATATCATTAAATCTAACTCTAACTCCTACTTGGATAAACCTATAATCTATTCTATAAAAGGGAAGCAGCCTTAATAAATCTACTTAAAATGTTGTTTAGACTCTTTTATTTTTTAGTCCAACCTATTATATATAACTAAATCTTATAACCAACCTATTTTATAGCAACCAAATAAAAATCTCCTACATTTAAATAAAATATATTACTGTTTATTGACTTCAAATATTATAATCTAAATTGTCGACCTATAGCCTTTAAATATGTACGTAGGTTTTGTATGAACCATTGTTCTATTAGTAATGTTTATATATTATGTTTGTATCGAATAATGGTATGAAATTTATATAACCAACATTATACCTCATATAACAAGACTTTAATGAACCATATTTAGATATCTATTATTTAAATGAGTTAGTGTTTTCATCACAAAAATATAACAAATTAGTGTTTTCATCAAAGCATTTTAACAACTTACAGGTTTGGTAAAATGTCATACATAAGAGAGAGTTATATAAGAGTGTACATATATTTCAACAAAAAAAGAATACATACAAAATCTTAAAAATTAATTCATGAATTATATAATTTAAATAAATATTTTTTTGATATCATATGATTTTGTAACATAATAATTTACAACATTTTTAAAATATTAATTTACAAATTTTGTATATAATCCAAAGAAAAATCCGCGTTTTTAAGCGCGGGTCAAAATCTAGTTAAGCCTTTTAAAACCAAAAAAGCTTATGTGATGTTGATTTGTGTGAATGCAAAGCTAATTAATTGAAAGGCCCAACCTTAACAAATAAGGAACTACAGATATTATAAAACCTCAAAAGCAAAGGCCCAAATTTATATATGTTAAAACGGATCTACAATATGTTTGATTCCGTTGTCCATTACAAGTGTACTACTAAGCCTAAGCGTCAATAATCTAACAATCTATAGGCCCTTCATCGTTCAGTGTTTTAAACTTTTAATCGTATGTCTTGGTGTCGCATCTAATTTTCCTTCTTGCTAAGATATTTGGGGTTCGGTAATCGGGTTGTATAAAGAGCTATGTTCTTTGACTTTTCTTGAACCTTATCAGGTGTCTTCCTTACTAGGATTATGATGTGTTTTATATGGTTTTGGTTTGTATGAGTATCTGTGTTCATTAAGATTTTCCTCTGGATCATAGTTTTACTGTTAATTAATAAACTTGATATATTTCTAACATGATGTGCACAAGTAAAATAAAAAAAATGATATATAACTTACAGGCACGCTTAATCAGAAATTAGTTGTTCGGGTTTTTGACGAGATCAGTCATGGGTTTTTGACGAGATCAGTCATGGGTTTTTGACAAATTGTTGTGGTGTCCCTATGATTAGGATGTGCAATACATAGCTTAATAAAATATTTTGTGACAAAACAAAACCGTAATTAAGAATCGTGAGAGTACGGTCATCCTCCACTACATCATTCTTTACATCCCACTTTAAGTGAAACCATTAGATAATACGTCGAAAATTTATCACAGTGACGAATCAGCATTACTCATTAAAGCAAAGTTCAACAAAACTTTGTTCTCTTTCATAATCTCAATTAATCAGCTATATGTTTAGGTTATTTATTCTGACGAATCAGTTCACCAAAGCAAAGTTTAACCAAAACTTTCTCCTTTCTCTAATCTCAATCGGCAATCCATTTAAGTTTGACACTTGGCATATATTTACATTCAATTATTTAAGAAGATTGTGACTCTTGATTGGAGAATAATACTATGGACCGATACTGAATATCATCAAGTTTCAAGGATTCTATATCATTATTGAATTTACGAAGGTTTGGTAATGAGTGATGATTGTTGTTTTTCTAAAAATTAAAAGTTGAATCCATTCATATTAATAATCAAACTACTAACTTCTTTAAGACTTATTGGGCCAACAACAGGAAAGTGGCCACCTTTCAACTTTTTCTCTAATCCCACCA